>NW_027364335.1:0-254573 GCF_046119375.1 Phyllobates terribilis
CAGTAGCTTCAATCATTTCTGGACGTTTTTCAATGGCAAAAATCAATGAATATTGTAAATGCACAAACAGTAATTTCTCCGCATTGCAAGGTGCAATTCTGAAATTTTTTGCTTTTTCCTGCTCCTCTTAGCATGATAAAGATTCAAAGAGAGTGAGATGCCAGCTCCTTTCATTCAGTCAGTAGCTTCAATCATTTCTGGACGTTTTTCAATGGCAAAAATCAATGAATATTGTAAATGCACAAACAGTAATTTCTCCGCATTGCAAGGTGCAATTCTGAAATTTTTTGCTTTTTCCTGCTCCTCTTAGCATGATAAAGAAGATTCAAAGAGAGTGAGATGCCAGCTCCTTTCATTCAGTCAGTAGCTACAATCATTTCTGGACGTTTTTCAATGGCAAAAATCAATGAATATTGTAAATGCACAAACAGTAATTTCTCCGCATTGCAAGGTGCAATTCTGAAATTTTTTGCTTTTTCCTGCTCCTCTTAGCATGATAAAGAAGATTCAAAGAGAGTGAGATGCCTGCTCCTTTCATTCAGTCAGTAGCTTCAAACATTTCTGGTATATGAATAACATGATGTTTTTCAATGGCAAAAATCAATGAATATTGTAAATGCACAAACAGTAATTTCTCCGCATTGCAAGGTGCAATTCTGAAATTTTTTGCTTTTTCCTGCTCCTCTTAGCATGGTAAAGAAGATTCAAAGAGAGTGAGATGCCAGCTCCTTTCATTCAGTCAGTAGCTTCAATCATTTCTGGACGTTTTTCAATGGCAAAAATCATTGAATATTGTAAATGCACAAACAGTAATTTCTCCGCATTGCAAGGTGCAATTCTGAAATTTTTGCTTTTTCCTGCTCCTCTTAGCATGATAAACAAGATTCAAAGAGAGTGAGATGCCAGCTCCTTTCATTCAGTCAGTAGCTTCAATCATTTCTGGACGTTTTTCAATGGCAAAAATCAATGAATATTGTAAATGCACAAACAGTAATTTCTCCGCATTGCAAGGTGCAATTCTGAAATTTTTTGCTTTTTCCTGCTCCTCTTAGCATGATAAAAAAGATTCAAAGAGAGTGAGATGCCAGCTCCTTTCATTCAGTCAGTAGCTTCAAACATTTCTGGTATATGAATAACATGATGTTTTTCAATGGCAAAAATCAATGAATATTGTAGATGCACAAACAGTAATTTCTCCGCATTGCAAGGTGCAATTCTGAAATTTTTTGCTTTTTCCTGCTCCTCTTAGCATGATAAAGAAGATTCAAAGAGAGTGAGATGCCAGCTCCTTTCATTCAGTCAGTAGCTTCAATCATTTCTGGACGTTTTTCAATGGCAAAAATCATTGAATATTGTAAATGCACAAACAGTAATTTCTCCGCATTGCAAGGTGCAATTCTGAAATTTTTTGCTTTTTCCTGCTCATCTTAGCATGATAAAGAAGATTCAACGAGAGTGAGATGCCAGCTCCTTTCATTCAGTCAGTAGCTTCAATCATTTCTGGTATATGAATAACATGATGTTTTTCAATGGCAAAAATCAATGAATATTGTAAATGCACAAACAGTAATTTCTCCGCATTGCAAGGTGCAATTCTGAAATTTTTTGCTTTTTCCTGCTCCTCTTAGCATGATAAAGAAGATTCAAAGAGAATGAGATGCCAGCTCCTTTCATTCAGTCAGTAGCTTCAATCATTTCTGAACGTTTTTCAATGGCAAAAATCAATGAATATTGTAAATGCACAAACAGTAATTTCTCCGCATTGCAAGGTGCAATTCTGAAATTTTTTGCTTTTTCCTGCTCCTCTTAGCATGATAAACAAGATTCAAAGAGAGTGAGATGCCAGCTCCTTTCATTCAGTCAGTAGCTTCAATCATTTCTGGACGTTTTTCAGTGGCAAAAATCAATGAATATTGTAAATGCACAGACAGTAATTTCTCCGCATTGCAAGGTGCAATTCTGAAATTTTTTGCTTTTTCCTGCTCCTCTTAGCATGATAAAGAAGATTCAAAGAGAGTGAGATGCCAGCTCCTTTCATTCAGTCAGTAGCTTCAAACATTTCTGGTAAATGAATAACATGATGTTTTTCAATGGCAAAAATCAATGAATATTGTAAATGCACAAACAGTAATTTCTCCGCATTGCAAGGTGCAATTCTGAAATTTTTTGCTTTTTCCTACTCCTCTTAGCATGGTAAAGAAGATTCAAAGAGAGTGAGATGCCAGCTCCTTTCATTCAGTCAGTAGCTTCAATCATTTCTGGACGTTTTTCAATGGCAAAAATCATTGAATATTGTAAATGCACAAACAGTAATTTCTCCGCATTGCAAGGTGCAATTCTGAAATTTTTGCTTTTTCCTGCTCCTCTTAGCATGATAAACAAGATTCAAAGAGAGTGAGATGCCAGCTACTTTCATTCAGTCAGTAGCTTCAATCATTTCTGGACGTTTTTCAATGGCAAAAATCAATGAATATTGTAAATGCACAAACAGTAATTTCTCCGCATTGCAAGGTGCAATTCTGAAATTTTTTGCTTTTTCCTGCTCCTCTTAGCATGATAAAGAAGATTCAAAGAGAGTGAGATGCCAGCTCCTTTCATTCAGTCAGTAGCTTCAATCATTTCTGGACGTTTTTCAATGGCAAAAATCAATGAATATTGTAAATGCACAAACAGTAATTTCTCCGCATTGCAAGGTGCAATTCTGAAATTTTTTGCTTTTTCCTGCTCCTCTTAGCATGATAAACAAGATTCAAAGAGAGTGAGATGCCAGCACCTTTCATTCAGTCAGTAGCTTCAATCATTTCTGGACGTTTTTCAATGGCAAAAATCAATGAATATTGTAAATGCACAAACAGTAATTTCTCCGCATTGCAAGGTGCAATTCTGAAATGTTTTGCTTTTTCCTGCTCCTCTTAGCATGATAAAGAAGATTCAAAGAGAGTGAGATGCCAGCTCCTTTCATTCAGTCAGTAGCTTCAATCATTTCTGGACGTTTTTCAATGGCAAAAATCAATGAATATTGTAAATGCACAAACAGTAATTTCTCCGCATTGCAAGGTGCAATTCTGAAATGTTTTGCTTTTTCCTGCTCCTCTTAGCATGATAAAGAAGATTCAAAGAGAGTGAGATGCCAGCTCCTTTCATTCAGTCAGTAGCTTCAATCATTTCTGGACGTTTTTCAATGGCAAAAATCATTGAATATTGTAAATGCACAAACAGTAATTTCTCCGCATTGCAAGGTGCAATTCTGAAATTTTTTGCTTTTTCCTGCTCATCTTAGCATGATAAAGAAGATTCAAAGAGAGTGAGATGCCAGCTCCTTTCATTCAGTCAGTAGCTTCAATCATTTCTGGTATATGAATAACATGATGTTTTTCAATGGCAAAAATCAATGAATATTGTAAATGCACAAACAGTAATTTCTCCGCATTGCAAGGTGCAATTCTGAAATTTTTTGCTTTTTCCTGCTCCTCTTAGCATGATAAAGAAGATTCAAAGAGAATGAGATGCCAGCTCCTTTCATTCAGTCAGTAGCTTCAATCATTTCTGGACGTTTTTCAATGGCAAAAATCAATGAATATTGTAAATGCACAAACAGTAATTTCTCCGCATTGCAAGGTGCAATTCTGAAATTTTTTGCTTTTTCCTGCTCCTCTTAGCATGATAAACAAGATTCAAAGAGAGTGAGATGCCAGCTCCTTTCATTCAGTCAGTAGCTTCAATCATTTCTGGACGTTTTTCAATGGCAAAAATCAATGAATATTGTAAATGCACAAACAGTAATTTCTCCGCATTGCAAGGTGCAATTCTGAAATTTTTTGCTTTTTCCTGCTCCTCTTAGCATGATAAAAAAGATTCAAAGAGAGTGAGATGCCAGCTCCTTTCATTCAGTCAGTAGCTTCAAACATTTCTGGTATATGAATAACATGATGTTTTTCAATGGCAAAAATCAATGAATATTGTAGATGCACAAACAGTAATTTCTCCGCATTGCAAGGTGCAATTCTGAAATATTTTGCTTTTTCCTGCTCCTCTTAGCATGATAAAGAAGATTCAAAGAGAGTGAGATGCCAGCTCCTTTCATTCAGTCAGTAGCTTCAATCATTTCTGGACGTTTTTCAATGGCAAAAATCATTGAATATTGTAAATGCACAAACAGTAATTTCTCCGCATTGCAAGGTGCAATTCTGAAATTTTTTGCTTTTTCCTGCTCATCTTAGCATGATAAAGAAGATTCAAAGAGAGTGAGATGCCAGCTCCTTTCATTCAGTCAGTAGCTTCAATCATTTCTGGTATATGAATAACATGATGTTTTTCAATGGCAAAAATCAATGAATATTGTAAATGCACAAACAGTAATTTCTCCGCATTGCAAGGTGCAATTCTGAAATTTTTTGCTTTTTCCTGCTCCTCTTAGCATGATAAAGAAGATTCAAAGAGAATGAGATGCCAGCTCCTTTCATTCAGTCAGTAGCTTCAATCATTTCTGAACGTTTTTCAATGGCAAAAATCAATGAATATTGTAAATGCACAAACAGTAATTTCTCCGCATTGCAAGGTGCAATTCTGAAATTTTTTGCTTTTTCCTGCTCCTCTTAGCATGATAAACAAGATTCAAAGAGAGTGAGATGCCAGCTCCTTTCATTCAGTCAGTAGCTTCAATCATTTCTGGACGTTTTTCAGTGGCAAAAATCAATGAATATTGTAAATGCACAGACAGTAATTTCTCCGCATTGCAAGGTGCAATTCTGAAATTTTTTGCTTTTTCCTGCTCCTCTTAGCATGATAAAGAAGATTCAAAGAGAGTGAGATGCCAGCTCCTTTCATTCAGTCAGTAGCTTCAAACATTTCTGGTAAAGGAATAACATGATGTTTTTCAATGGCAAAAATCAATGAATATTGTAAATGCACAAACAGTAATTTCTCCGCATTGCAAGGTGCAATTCTGAAATTTTTTGCTTTTTCCTACTCCTCTTAGCATGGTAAAGAAGATTCAAAGAGAGTGAGATGCCAGCTCCTTTCATTCAGTCAGTAGCTTCAATCATTTCTGGACGTTTTTCAATGGCAAAAATCATTGAATATTGTAAATGCACAAACAGTAATTTCTCCGCATTGCAAGGTGCAATTCTGAAATTTTTGCTTTTTCCTGCTCCTCTTAGCATGATAAACAAGATTCAAAGAGAGTGAGATGCCAGCTCCTTTCATTCAGTCAGTAGCTTCAATCATTTCTGGACGTTTTTCAATGGCAAAAATCAATGAATATTGTAAATGCACAAACAGTAATTTCTCCGCATTGCAAGGTGCAATTCTGAAATTTTTTGCTTTTTCCTGCTCCTCTTAGCATGATAAAGAAGATTCAAAGAGAGTGAGATGCCAGCTCCTTTCATTCAGTCAGTAGCTTCAATCATTTCTGGACGTTTTTCAATGGCAAAAATCAATGAATATTGTAAATGCACAAACAGTAATTTCTCCGCATTGCAAGGTGCAATTCTGAAATTTTTTGCTTTTTCCTGCTCCTCTTAGCATGATAAACAAGATTCAAAGAGAGTGAGATGCCAGCACCTTTCATTCAGTCAGTAGCTTCAATCATTTCTGGACGTTTTTCAATGGCAAAAATCAATGAATATTGTAAATGCACAAACAGTAATTTCTCCGCATTGCAAGGTGCAATTCTGAAATGTTTTGCTTTTTCCTGCTCCTCTTAGCATGATAAAGAAGATTCAAAGAGAGTGAGATGCCAGCTCCTTTCATTCAGTCAGTAGCTTCAATCATTTCTGGACGTTTTTCAATGGCAAAAATCAATGAATATTGTAAATGCACAAACAGTAATTTCTCCGCATTGCAAGGTGCAATTCTGAAATTTTTTGCTTTTTCCTGCTCCTCTTAGCATGATAAAGATTCAAAGAGAGTGAGATGCCAGCTCCTTTCATTCAGTCAGTAGCTTCAATCATTTCTGGACGTTTTTCAATGGCAAAAATCAATGAATATTGTAAATGCACAAACAGTAATTTCTCCGCATTGCAAGGTGCAATTCTGAAATTTTTTGCTTTTTCCTGCTCCTCTTAGCATGATAAAGAAGATTCAAAGAGAGTGAGATGCCAGCTCCTTTCATTCAGTCAGTAACTACAATCATTTCTGGACGTTTTTCAATGGCAAAAATCAATGAATATTGTAAATGCACAAACAGTAATTTCTCCGCATTGCAAGGTGCAATTCTGAAATTTTTTGCTTTTTCCTGCTCCTCTTAGCATGATAAAGAAGATTCAAAGAGAGTGAGATGCCTGCTCCTTTCATTCAGTCAGTAGCTTCAAACATTTCTGGTATATGAATAACATGATGTTTTTCAATGGCAAAAATCAATGAATATTGTAAATGCACAAACAGTAATTTCTCCGCATTGCAAGGTGCAATTCTGAAATTTTTTGCTTTTTCCTGCTCCTCTTAGCATGGTAAAGAAGATTCAAAGAGAGTGAGATGCCAGCTCCTTTCATTCAGTCAGTAGCTTCAATCATTTCTGGACGTTTTTCAATGGCAAAAATCATTGAATATTGTAAATGCACAAACAGTAATTTCTCCGCATTGCAAGGTGCAATTCTGAAATTTTTGCTTTTTCCTGCTCCTCTTAGCATGATAAACAAGATTCAAAGAGAGTGAGATGCCAGCTCCTTTCATTCAGTCAGTAGCTTCAATCATTTCTGGACGTTTTTCAATGGCAAAAATCAATGAATATTGTAAATGCACAAACAGTAATTTCTCCGCATTGCAAGGTGCAATTCTGAAATTTTTTGCTTTTTCCTGCTCCTCTTAGCATGATAAAGAAGATTCAAAGAGAGTGAGATGCCAGCTCCTTTCATTCAGTCAGTAGCTTCAATCATTTCTGGACGTTTTCCTATGGCAAAAATCAATGAATATTGTAAATGCACAAACAGTAATTTCTCCGCATTGCAAGGTGCAATTCTGAAATTTTTTGCTTTTTCCTGCTCCTCTTAGCATGATAAACAAGATTCAAAGAGAGTGAGATGCCAGCTCCTTTCATTCAGTCAGTAGCTTCAATCATTTCTGGACGTTTTTCAATGGCAAAAATCAATGAATATTGTAAATGCACAAACAGTAATTTCTCCGCATTGCAAGGTGCAATTCTGAAATTTTTTGCTTTTTCCTGCTCCTCTTAGCATGATAAAGAAGATTCAAAGAGAGTGAGATGCCAGCTCCTTTCATTCAGTCAGTAGCTTCAATCATTTCTGGACGTTTTTCAATGGCAAAAATCAATGAATATTGTAAATGCACAAACAGTAATTTCTCCGCATTGCAAGGTGCAATTCTGAAATTTTTTGCTTTTTCCTGCTCCTCTTAGCATGATAAAGAAGATTCAAAGAGAGTGAGATGCCAGCTACTTTCATTCAGTCAGTAGCTTCAATCATTTCTGGACGTTTTTCAATGGCAAAAATCAATGAATATTGTAAATGCACAAACAGTAATTTCTCCGCATTGCAAGGTGCAATTCTGAAATTTTTTGCTTTTTCCTGCTCCTCTTAGCATGATAAAGAAGATTCAAAGAGAATGAGATGCCAGCTCCTTTCATTCAGTCAGTAGCTTCAATCATTTCTGGTATATGAATAACATGATGTTTTTCAATGGCAAAAATCAATGAATATTGTAAATGCACAAACAGTAATTTCTCCGCATTGCAAGGTGCAATTCTGAAATTTTTTGCTTTTTCCTGCTCCTCTTAGCATGATAAAGAAGATTCAAAGAGAGTGAGATGCCAGCTCCTTTCATTCAGTCAGTAGCTTCAATCATTTCTGGACGTTTTTCAATGGCAAAAATCAATGAATATTGTAAATGCACAAACAGTAATTTCTCCGCATTGCAAGGTGCAATTCTGAAATTTTTTGCTTTTTCCTGCTCCTCTTAGCATGATAAACAAGATTCAAAGAGAGTGAGATGCCAGCTCCTTTCATTCAGTCAGTAGCTTCAATCATTTCTGGACGTTTTTCAATGGCAAAAATCAATGAATATTGTAAATGCACAAACAGTAATTTCTCCGCATTGCAAGGTGCAATTCTGAAATTTTTTGCTTTTTCCTGCTCCTCTTAGCATGATAAAAAAGATTCAAAGAGAGTGAGATGCCAGCTCCTTTCATTCAGTCAGTAGCTTCAAACATTTCTGGTATATGAATAACATGATGTTTTTCAATGGCAAAAATCAATGAATATTGTAGATGCACAAACAGTAATTTCTCCGCATTGCAAGGTGCAATTCTGAAATTTTTTGCTTTTTCCTGCTCCTCTTAGCATGATAAAGAAGATTCAAAGAGAGTGAGATGCCAGCTCCTTTCATTCAGTCAGTAGCTTCAATCATTTCTGGACGTTTTTCAATGGCAAAAATCATTGAATATTGTAAATGCACAAACAGTAATTTCTCCGCATAGCAAGGTGCAATTCTGAAATTTTTTGCTTTTTCCTGCTCATCTTAGCATGATAAAGAAGATTCAAAGAGAGTGAGATGCCAGCTCCTTTCATTCAGTCAGTAGCTTCAATCATTTCTGGTATATGAATAACATGATGTTTTTCAATGGCAAAAATCAATGAATATTGTAAATGCACAAACAGTAATTTCTCCGCATTGCAAGGTGCAATTCTGAAATTTTTTGCTTTTTCCTGCTCCTCTTAGCATGATAAAGAAGATTCAAAGAGAATGAGATGCCAGCTCCTTTCATTCAGTCAGTAGCTTCAATCATTTCTGGACGTTTTTCAATGGCAAAAATCAATGAATATTGTAAATGCACAAACAGTAATTTCTCCGCATTGCAAGGTGCAATTCTGAAATTTTTTGCTTTTTCCTGCTCCTCTTAGCATGATAAACAAGATTCAAAGAGAGTGAGATGCCAGCTCCTTTCATTCAGTCAGTAGCTTCAATCATTTCTGGACGTTTTTCAATGGCAAAAATCAATGAATATTGTAAATGCACAAACAGTAATTTCTCCGCATTGCAAGGTGCAATTCTGAAATTTTTTGCTTTTTCCTGCTCCTCTAAGCATGATAAAGAAGATTCAAAGAGAGTGAGATGCCAGCTCCTTTCCTTCAGTCAGTAGCTTCAAACATTTCTGGTATATGAATAACATGATGTTTTTCAATGGCAAAAATCAATGAATATTGTAAATGCACAAACAGTAATTTCTCCGCATTGCCAGGTGCAATTCTGAAATTTTTTGCTTTTTCCTGCTCCTCTTAGCATGATAAAGAAGATTCAAAGAGAGTGAGATGCCAGCTCCTTTCATTCAGTCAGTAGCTTCAATCATTTCTGGACGTTTTTCAATGGCAAAAATCAATGAATATTGTAAATGCACAAACTAATTTCTCCACATTGCAAGGTGCAATTCTGAAATTTTTTGCTTTTTCCTGCTCCTCTTAGCATGATAAAGAAGAATCAAAGAGAGTGAGATGCCAGCTCCTTTCATTCAGTCAGTAGCTTCAATCATTTCTGGACGTTTTTCAGTGGCAAAAATCAATGAATATTGTAAATGCACAGACAGTAATTTCTCCGCATTGCAAGGTGCAATTCTGAAATTTTTTGCTTTTTCCTGCTCCTCTTAGCATGATAAAGAAGATTCAAAGAGAGTGAGATGCCAGCTCCTTTCATTCAGTCAGTAGCTTCAAACATTTCTGGTAAATGAATAACATGATGTTTTTCAATGGCAAAAATCAATGAATATTGTAAATGCACAAACAGTAATTTCTCCGCATTGCAAGGTGCAATTCTGAAATTTTTTGCTTTTTCCTGCTCCTCTTAGCATGGTAAAGAAGATTCAAAGAGAGTGAGATGCCAGCTCCTTTCATTCAGTCAGTAGCTTCAATCATTTCTGGACGTTTTTCAATGGCAAAAATCAATGAATATTGTAAATGCACAAACAGTAATTTCTCCGCATTGCAAGGTGCAATTCTGAAATTTTTTGCTTTTTCCTGCTCCTCTTAGCATGATAAACAAGATTCAAAGAGAGTGAGATGCCAGCTCCTTTCATTCAGTCAGTAGCTTCAATCATTTCTGGACGTTTTTCAATGGCAAAAATCAATGAATATTGTAAATGCACAAACAGTAATTTCTCCGCATTGCAAGGTGCAATTCTGAAATTTTTTGCTTTTTTCTGCTCCTCTCAGCATGATAAAGAAGACTCAAAGAGAGTGAGATGCCAGCTCCTTTCATTCAGTCAGTAGCTTCAAACATTTCTGGTATATGAATAACATGATGTTTTTCAATGGCAAAAATCAATGAATATTGTAAATGCACAAACAGTAATTTCTCCGCATTGCAAGGTGCAATTCTGAAATTTTTTGCTTTTTCCTGCTCCTCTTAGCATGATAAAGAAGATTCAAAGAGAGTGAGATGCCAGCTCCTTTCATTCAGTCAGTAGCTTCAATCATTTCTGGACGTTTTTCAATGGCAAAAATCAATGAATATTGTAAATGCACAAACAGTAATTTCTCCGCATTGCAAGGTGCAATTCTGAAATTTTTTGCTTTTTCCTGCTCCTCTTAGCATGATAAACAAGATTCAAAGAGAGTGAGATGCCAGCTCCTTTCATTCAGTCAGTAGCTTCAATCATTTCTGGACGTTTTTCAATGGCAAAAATCAATGAATATTGTAAATGCACAAACAGTAATTTCTCCGCATTGCAAGGTGCAATTCTGAAATTTTTTGCTTTTTCCTGCTCCTCTTAGCATGATAAAGAAGATTCAAAGAGAGTGAGATGCCAGCTCCTTTCATTCAGTCAGTAGCTACAATCATTTCTGGACGTTTTTCAATGGCAAAAATCAATGAATATTGTAAATGCACAAACAGTAATTTCTCCGCATTGCAAGGTGCAATTCTGAAATTTTTTGCTTTTTCCTGCTCCTCTTAGCATGATAAAGAAGATTCAAAGAGAGTGAGATGCCAGCTCCTTTCATTCAGTCAGTAGCTTCAAACATTTCTGGTATATGAATAACATGATGTTTTTCAATGGCAAAAATCAATGAATATTGTAAATGCACAAACAGTAATTTCTCCGCATTGCAAGGTGCAATTCTGAAATTTTTTGCTTTTTCCTGCTCCTCTTAGCATGGTAAAGAAGATTCAAAGAGAGTGAGATGCCAGCTCCTTTCATTCAGTCAGTAGCTTCAATCATTTCTGGACGTTTTTCAATGGCAAAAATCATTGAATATTGTAAATGCACAAACAGTAATTTCTCCGCATTGCAAGGTGCAATTCTGAAATTTTTGCTTTTTCCTGCTCCTCTTAGCATGATAAACAAGATTCAAAGAGAGTGAGATGCCAGCTCCTTTCATTCAGTCAGTAGCTTCAATCATTTCTGGACCTTTTTCAATGGCAAAAATCAATGAATATTGTAAATGCACAAACAGTAATTTCTCCGCATTGCAAGGTGCAATTCTGAAATTTTTTGCTTTTTCCTGCTCCTCTTAGCATGATAAAGAAGATTCAAAGAGAGTGAGATGCCAGCTCCTTTCATTCAGTCAGTAGCTTCAATCATTTCTGGACGTTTTCCTATGGCAAAAATCAATGAATATTGTAAATGCACAAACAGTAATTTCTCCGCATTGCAAGGTGCAATTCTGAAATTTTTTGCTTTTTCCTGCTCCTCTTAGCATGATAAACAAGATTCAAAGAGAGTGAGATGCCAGCTCCTTTCATTCAGTCAGTAGCTTCAATCATTTCTGGACGTTTTTCAATGGCAAAAATCAATGAATATTGTAAATGCACAAACAGTAATTTCTCCGCATTGCAAGGTGCAATTCTGAAATTTTTTGCTTTTTCCTGCTCCTCTTAGCATGATAAAGAAGATTCAAAGAGAGTGAGATGCCAGCTCCTTTCATTCAGTCAGTAGCTTCAATCATTTCTGGACGTTTTTCAATGGCAAAAATCAATGAATATTGTAAATGCACAAACAGTAATTTCTCCGCATTGCAAGGTGCAATTCTGAAATTTTTTGCTTTTTCCTGCTCCTCTTAGCATGATAAAGAAGATTCAAAGAGAGTGAGATGCCAGCTCCTTTCATTCAGTCAGTAGCTTCAATCATTTCTGGACGTTTTTCAATGGCAAAAATCAATGAATATTGTAAATGCACAAACAGTAATTTCTCCGCATTGCAAGGTGCAATTCTGAAATTTTTTGCTTTTTCCTGCTCCTCTTAGCATGATAAAGAAGATTCAAAGAGAATGAGATGCCAGCTCCTTTCATTCAGTCAGTAGCTTCAATCATTTCTGGTATATGAATAACATGATGTTTTTCAATGGCAAAAATCAATGAATATTGTAAATGCACAAACAGTAATTTCTCCGCATTGCAAGGTGCAATTCTGAAATTTTTTGCTTTTTCCTGCTCCTCTTAGCATGATAAAGAAGATTCAAAGAGAGTGAGATGCCAGCTCCTTTCATTCAGTCAGTAGCTTCAATCATTTCTGGACGTTTTTCAATGGCAAAAATCAATGAATATTGTAAATGCACAAACAGTAATTTCTCCGCATTGCAAGGTGCAATTCTGAAATTTTTTGCTTTTTCCTGCTCCTCTTAGCATGATAAACAAGATTCAAAGAGAGTGAGATGCCAGCTCCTTTCATTCAGTCAGTAGCTTCAATCATTTCTGGACGTTTTTCAATGGCAAAAATCAATGAATATTGTAAATGCACAAACAGTAATTTCTCCGCATTGCAAGGTGCAATTCTGAAATGTTTTGCTTTTTCCTGCTCCTCTTAGCATGATAAAGAAGATTCAAAGAGAGTGAGATGCCAGCTCCTTTCATTCAGTCAGTAGCTTCAATCATTTCTGGACGTTTTTCAATGGCAAAAATCAATGAATATTGTAAATGCACAAACAGTAATTTCTCCGCATTGCAAGGTGCAATTCTGAAATTTTTTGCTTTTTCCTGCTCCTCTTAGCATGATAAAGATTCAAAGAGAGTGAGATGCCAGCTCCTTTCATTCAGTCAGTAGCTTCAATCATTTCTGGACGTTTTTCAATGGCAAAAATCAATGAATATTGTAAATGCACAAACAGTAATTTCTCCGCATTGCAAGGTGCAATTCTGAAATTTTTTGCTTTTTCCTGCTCCTCTTAGCATGATAAAGAAGATTCAAAGAGAGTGAGATGCCAGCTCCTTTCATTCAGTCAGTAGCTACAATCATTTCTGGACGTTTTTCAATGGCAAAAATCAATGAATATTGTAAATGCACAAACAGTAATTTCTCCGCATTGCAAGGTGCAATTCTGAAATTTTTTGCTTTTTCCTGCTCCTCTTAGCATGATAAAGAAGATTCAAAGAGAGTGAGATGCCTGCTCCTTTCATTCAGTCAGTAGCTTCAAACATTTCTGGTATATGAATAACATGATGTTTTTCAATGGCAAAAATCAATGAATATTGTAAATGCACAAACAGTAATTTCTCCGCATTGCAAGGTGCAATTCTGAAATTTTTTGCTTTTTCCTGCTCCTCTTAGCATGGTAAAGAAGATTCAAAGAGAGTGAGATGCCAGCTCCTTTCATTCAGTCAGTAGCTTCAATCATTTCTGGACGTTTTTCAATGGCAAAAATCATTGAATATTGTAAATGCACAAACAGTAATTTCTCCGCATTGCAAGGTGCAATTCTGAAATTTTTGCTTTTTCCTGCTCCTCTTAGCATGATAAACAAGATTCAAAGAGAGTGAGATGCCAGCTCCTTTCATTCAGTCAGTAGCTTCAATCATTTCTGGACGTTTTTCAATGGCAAAAATCAATGAATATTGTAAATGCACAAACAGTAATTTCTCCGCATTGCAAGGTGCAATTCTGAAATTTTTTGCTTTTTCCTGCTCCTCTTAGCATGATAAAGAAGATTCAAAGAGAGTGAGATGCCAGCTCCTTTCATTCAGTCAGTAGCTTCAATCATTTCTGGACGTTTTCCTATGGCAAAAATCAATGAATATTGTAAATGCACAAACAGTAATTTCTCCGCATTGCAAGGTGCAATTCTGAAATTTTTTGCTTTTTCCTGCTCCTCTTAGCATGATAAACAAGATTCAAAGAGAGTGAGATGCCAGCTCCTTTCATTCAGTCAGTAGCTTCAATCATTTCTGGACGTTTTTCAATGGCAAAAATCAATGAATATTGTAAATGCACAAACAGTAATTTCTCCGCATTGCAAGGTGCAATTCTGAAATTTTTTGCTTTTTCCTGCTCCTCTTAGCATGATAAAGAAGATTCAAAGAGAGTGAGATGCCAGCTCCTTTCATTCAGTCAGTAGCTTCAATCATTTCTGGACGTTTTTCAATGGCAAAAATCAATGAATATTGTAAATGCACAAACAGTAATTTCTACGCATTGCAAGGTGCAATTCTGAAATTTTTTGCTTTTTCCTGCTCTTCTTAGCATGATAAAGAAGATTCAAAGAGAGTGAGATGCCAGCTCCTTTCATTCAGTCAGTAGCTTCAATCATTTCTGGACGTTTTTCAATGGCAAAAATCAATGAATATTGTAAATGCACAAACAGTAATTTCTCCGCATTGCAAGGTGCAATTCTGAAATTTTTTGCTTTTTCCTGCTCCTCTTAGCATGATAAAGAAGATTCAAAGAGAATGAGATGCCAGCTCCTTTCATTCAGTCAGTAGCTTCAATCATTTCTGGTATATGAATAACATGATGTTTTTCAATGGCAAAAATCAATGAATATTGTAAATGCACAAACAGTAATTTCTCCGCATTGCAAGGTGCAATTCTGAAATTTTTTGCTTTTTCCTGCTCCTCTTAGCATGATAAAGAAGATTCAAAGAGAGTGAGATGCCAGCTCCTTTCATTCAGTCAGTAGCTTCAATCATTTCTGGACGTTTTTCAATGGCAAAAATCAATGAATATTGTAAATGCACAAACAGTAATTTCTCCGCATTGCAAGGTGCAATTCTGAAATTTTTTGCTTTTTCCTGCTCCTCTTAGCATGATAAACAAGATTCAAAGAGAGTGAGATGCCAGCTCCTTTCATTCAGTCAGTAGCTTCAATCATTTCTGGACGTTTTTCAATGGCAAAAATCAATGAATATTGTAAATGCACAAACAGTAATTTCTCCGCATTGCAAGGTGCAATTCTGAAATTTTTTGCTTTTTCCTGCTCCTCTTAGCATGATAAAAAAGATTCAAAGAGAGTGAGATGCCAGCTCCTTTCATTCAGTCAGTAGCTTCAAACATTTCTGGTATATGAATAACATGATGTTTTTCAATGGCAAAAATCAATGAATATTGTAGATGCACAAACAGTAATTTCTCCGCATTGCAAGGTGCAATTCTGAAATTTTTTGCTTTTTCCTGCTCCTCTTAGCATGATAAAGAAGATTCAAAGAGAGTGAGATGCCAGCTCCTTTCATTCAGTCAGTAGCTTCAATCATTTCTGGACGTTTTTCAATGGCAAAAATCATTGAATATTGTAAATGCACAAACAGTAATTTCTCCGCATTGCAAGGTGCAATTCTGAAATTTTTTGCTTTTTCCTGCTCATCTTAGCATGATAAAGAAGATTCAAAGAGAGTGAGATGCCAGCTCCTTTCATTCAGTCAGTAGCTTCAATCATTTCTGGTATATGAATAACATGATGTTTTTCAATGGCAAAAATCAATGAATATTGTAAATGCACAAACAGTAATTTCTCCGCATTGCAAGGTGCAATTCTGAAATTTTTTGCTTTTTCCTGCTCCTCTTAGCATGATAAAGGAGATTCAAAGAGAATGAGATGCCAGCTCCTTTCATTCAGTCAGTAGCTTCAATCATTTCTGGACGTTTTTCAATGGCAAAAATCAATGAATATTGTAAATGCACAAACAGTAATTTCTCCGCATTGCAAGGTGCAATTCTGAAATTTTTTGCTTTTTCCTGCTCCTCTTAGCATGATAAACAAGATTCAAAGAGAGTGAGATGCCAGCTCCTTTCATTCAGTCAGTAGCTTCAATCATTTCTGGACGTTTTTCAATGGCAAAAATCAATGAATATTGTAAATGCACAAACAGTAATTTCTCCGCATTGCAAGGTGCAATTCTGAAATTTTTTGCTTTTTCCTGCTCCTCTAAGCATGATAAAGAAGATTCAAAGAGAGTGAGATGCCAGCTCCTTTCCTTCAGTCAGTAGCTTCAAACATTTCTGGTATATGAATAACATGATGTTTTTCAATGGCAAAAATTAATGAATATTGTAAATGCACAAACAGTAATTTCTCCGCATTGCAAGGTGCAATTCTGAAATTTTTTGCTTTTTCCTGCTCCTCTTAGCATGATAAAGAAGATTCAAAGAGAGTGAGATGCCAGCTCCTTTCATTCAGTCAGTAGCTTCAATCATTTCTGGACGTTTTTCAATGGCAAAAATCAATGAATATTGTAAATGCACAAACTAATTTCTCCACATTGCAAGGTGCAATTCTGAAATTTTTTGCTTTTTCCTGCTCCTCTTAGCATGATAAAGAAGAATCAAAGAGAGTGAGATGCCAGCTCCTTTCATTCAGTCAGTAGCTTCAATCATTTCTGGACGTTTTTCAGTGGCAAAAATCAATGAATATTGTAAATGCACAGACAGTAATTTCTCCGCATTGCAAGGTGCAATTCTGAAATTTTTTGCTTTTTCCTGCTCCTCTTAGCATGATAAAGAAGATTCAAAGAGAGTGAGATGCCAGCTCCTTTCATTCAGTCAGTAGCTTCAAACATTTCTGGTAAATGAATAACATGATGTTTTTCAATGGCAAAAATCAATGAATATTGTAAATGCACAAACAGTAATTTCTCCGCATTGCAAGGTGCAATTCTGAAATGTTTTGCTTTTTCCTGCTCCTCTTAGCATGATAAAGAAGATTCAAAGAGAGTGAGATGCCAGCTCCTTTCATTCAGTCAGTAGCTTCAATCATTTCTGGACGTTTTTCAATGGCAAAAATCAATGAATATTGTAAATGCACAAACAGTAATTTCTCCGCATTGCAAGGTGCAATTCTGAAATTTTTTGCTTTTTCCTGCTCCTCTTAGCATGATAAAGATTCAAAGAGAGTGAGATGCCAGCTCCTTTCATTCAGTCAGTAGCTTCAATCATTTCTGGACGTTTTTCAATGGCAAAAATCAATGAATATTGTAAATGCACAAACAGTAATTTCTCCGCATTGCAAGGTGCAATTCTGAAATTTTTTGCTTTTTCCTGCTCCTCTTAGCATGATAAAGAAGATTCAAAGAGAGTGAGATGCCAGCTCCTTTCATTCAGTCAGTAGCTACAATCATTTCTGGACGTTTTTCAATGGCAAAAATCAATGAATATTGTAAATGCACAAACAGTAATTTCTCCGCATTGCAAGGTGCAATTCTGAAATTTTTTGCTTTTTCCTGCTCCTCTTAGCATGATAAAGAAGATTCAAAGAGAGTGAGATGCCTGCTCCTTTCATTCAGTCAGTAGCTTCAAACATTTCTGGTATATGAATAACATGATGTTTTTCAATGGCAAAAATCAATGAATATTGTAAATGCACAAACAGTAATTTCTCCGCATTGCAAGGTGCAATTCTGAAATTTTTTGCTTTTTCCTGCTCCTCTTAGCATGGTAAAGAAGATTCAAAGAGAGTGAGATGCCAGCTCCTTTCATTCAGTCAGTAGCTTCAATCATTTCTGGACGTTTTTCAATGGCAAAAATCATTGAATATTGTAAATGCACAAACAGTAATTTCTCCGCATTGCAAGGTGCAATTCTGAAATTTTTGCTTTTTCCTGCTCCTCTTAGCATGATAAACAAGATTCAAAGAGAGTGAGATGCCAGCTCCTTTCATTCAGTCAGTAGCTTCAATCATTTCTGGACGTTTTTCAATGGCAAAAATCAATGAATATTGTAAATGCACAAACAGTAATTTCTCCGCATTGCAAGGTGCAATTCTGAAATTTTTTGCTTTTTCCTGCTCCTCTTAGCATGATAAAGAAGATTCAAAGAGAGTGAGATGCCAGCTCCTTTCATTCAGTCAGTAGCTTCAATCATTTCTGGACGTTTTCCTATGGCAAAAATCAATGAATATTGTAAATGCACAAACAGTAATTTCTCCGCATTGCAAGGTGCAATTCTGAAATTTTTTGCTTTTTCCTGCTCCTCTTAGCATGATAAACAAGATTCAAAGAGAGTGAGATGCCAGCTCCTTTCATTCAGTCAGTAGCTTCAATCATTTCTGGACGTTTTTCAATGGCAAAAATCAATGAATATTGTAAATGCACAAACAGTAATTTCTCCGCATTGCAAGGTGCAATTCTGAAATTTTTTGCTTTTTCCTGCTCCTCTTAGCATGATAAAGAAGATTCAAAGAGAGTGAGATGCCAGCTCCTTTCATTCAGTCAGTAGCTTCAATCATTTCTGGACGTTTTTCAATGGCAAAAATCAATGAATATTGTAAATGCACAAACAGTAATTTCTACGCATTGCAAGGTGCAATTCTGAAATTTTTTGCTTTTTCCTGCTCTTCTTAGCATGATAAAGAAGATTCAAAGAGAGTGAGATGCCAGCTCCTTTCATTCAGTCAGTAGCTTCAATCATTTCTGGACGTTTTTCAATGGCAAAAATCAATGAATATTGTAAATGCACAAACAGTAATTTCTCCGCATTGCAAGGTGCAATTCTGAAATTTTTTGCTTTTTCCTGCTCCTCTTAGCATGATAAAGAAGATTCAAAGAGAATGAGATGCCAGCTCCTTTCATTCAGTCAGTAGCTTCAATCATTTCTGGTATATGAATAACATGATGTTTTTCAATGGCAAAAATCAATGAATATTGTAAATGCACAAACAGTAATTTCTCCGCATTGCAAGGTGCAATTCTGAAATTTTTTGCTTTTTCCTGCTCCTCTTAGCATGATAAAGAAGATTCAAAGAGAGTGAGATGCCAGCTCCTTTCATTCAGTCAGTAGCTTCAATCATTTCTGGACGTTTTTCAATGGCAAAAATCAATGAATATTGTAAATGCACAAACAGTAATTTCTCCGCATTGCAAGGTGCAATTCTGAAATTTTTTGCTTTTTCCTGCTCCTCTTAGCATGATAAACAAGATTCAAAGAGAGTGAGATGCCAGCTCCTTTCATTCAGTCAGTAGCTTCAATCATTTCTGGACGTTTTTCAATGGCAAAAATCAATGAATATTGTAAATGCACAAACAGTAATTTCTCCGCATTGCAAGGTGCAATTCTGAAATTTTTTGCTTTTTCCTGCTCCTCTTAGCATGATAAAAAAGATTCAAAGAGAGTGAGATGCCAGCTCCTTTCATTCAGTCAGTAGCTTCAAACATTTCTGGTATATGAATAACATGATGTTTTTCAATGGCAAAAATCAATGAATATTGTAGATGCACAAACAGTAATTTCTCCGCATTGCAAGGTGCAATTCTGAAATTTTTTGCTTTTTCCTGCTCCTCTTAGCATGATAAAGAAGATTCAAAGAGAGTGAGATGCCAGCTCCTTTCATTCAGTCAGTAGCTTCAATCATTTCTGGACGTTTTTCAATGGCAAAAATCATTGAATATTGTAAATGCACAAACAGTAATTTCTCCGCATTGCAAGGTGCAATTCTGAAATTTTTTGCTTTTTCCTGCTCATCTTAGCATGATAAAGAAGATTCAAAGAGAGTGAGATGCCAGCTCCTTTCATTCAGTCAGTAGCTTCAATCATTTCTGGTATATGAATAACATGATGTTTTTCAATGGCAAAAATCAATGAATATTGTAAATGCACAAACAGTAATTTCTCCGCATTGCAAGGTGCAATTCTGAAATTTTTTGCTTTTTCCTGCTCCTCTTAGCATGATAAAGGAGATTCAAAGAGAATGAGATGCCAGCTCCTTTCATTCAGTCAGTAGCTTCAATCATTTCTGGACGTTTTTCAATGGCAAAAATCAATGAATATTGTAAATGCACAAACAGTAATTTCTCCGCATTGCAAGGTGCAATTCTGAAATTTTTTGCTTTTTCCTGCTCCTCTTAGCATGATAAACAAGATTCAAAGAGAGTGAGATGCCAGCTCCTTTCATTCAGTCAGTAGCTTCAATCATTTCTGGACGTTTTTCAATGGCAAAAATCAATGAATATTGTAAATGCACAAACAGTAATTTCTCCGCATTGCAAGGTGCAATTCTGAAATTTTTTGCTTTTTCCTGCTCCTCTAAGCATGATAAAGAAGATTCAAAGAGAGTGAGATGCCAGCTCCTTTCCTTCAGTCAGTAGCTTCAAACATTTCTGGTATATGAATAACATGATGTTTTTCAATGGCAAAAATTAATGAATATTGTAAATGCACAAACAGTAATTTCTCCGCATTGCAAGGTGCAATTCTGAAATTTTTTGCTTTTTCCTGCTCCTCTTAGCATGATAAAGAAGATTCAAAGAGAGTGAGATGCCAGCTCCTTTCATTCAGTCAGTAGCTTCAATCATTTCTGGACGTTTTTCAATGGCAAAAATCAATGAATATTGTAAATGCACAAACTAATTTCTCCACATTGCAAGGTGCAATTCTGAAATTTTTTGCTTTTTCCTGCTCCTCTTAGCATGATAAAGAAGAATCAAAGAGAGTGAGATGCCAGCTCCTTTCATTCAGTCAGTAGCTTCAATCATTTCTGGACGTTTTTCAGTGGCAAAAATCAATGAATATTGTAAATGCACAGACAGTAATTTCTCCGCATTGCAAGGTGCAATTCTGAAATTTTTTGCTTTTTCCTGCTCCTCTTAGCATGATAAAGAAGATTCAAAGAGAGTGAGATGCCAGCTCCTTTCATTCAGTCAGTAGCTTCAAACATTTCTGGTAAATGAATAACATGATGTTTTTCAATGGCAAAAATCAATGAATATTGTAAATGCACAAACAGTAATTTCTCCGCATTTCAAGGTGCAATTCTGAAATTTTTTGCTTTTTCCTGCTCCTCTTAGCATGGTAAAGAAGATTCAAAGAGAGTGAGATGCCAGCTCCTTTCATTCAGTCAGTAGCTTCAATCATTTCTGGACGTTTTTCAATGGCAAAAATCAATGAATATTGTAAATGCACAAACAGTAATTTCTCCGCATTGCAAGGTGCAATTCTGAAATTTTTTGCTTTTTCCTGCTCCTCTTAGCATGATAAACAAGATTCAAAGAGAGTGAGATGCCAGCTCCTTTCATTCAGTCAGTAGCTTCAATCATTTCTGGACGTTTTTCAATGGCAAAAATCAATGAATATTGTAAATGCACAAACAGTAATTTCTCCGCATTGCAAGGTGCAATTCTGAAATTTTTTGCTTTTTTCTGCTCCTCTCAGCATGATAAAGAAGACTCAAAGAGAGTGAGATGCCAGCTCCTTTCATTCAGTCAGTAGCTTCAAACATTTCTGGTATATGAATAACATGATGTTTTTCAATGGCAAAAATCAATGAATATTGTAAATGCACAAACAGTAATTTCTCCGCATTGCAAGGTGCAATTCTGAAATTTTTTGCTTTTTCCTGCTCCTCTTAGCATGATAAAGAAGATTCAAAGAGAGTGAGATGCCAGCTCCTTTCATTCAGTCAGTAGCTTCAATCATTTCTGGACGTTTTTCAATGGCAAAAATCAATGAATATTGTAAATGCACAAACAGTAATTTCTCCGCATTGCAAGGTGCAATTCTGAAATTTTTTGCTTTTTCCTGCTCCTCTTAGCATGATAAACAAGATTCAAAGAGAGTGAGATGCCAGCTCCTTTCATTCAGTCAGTAGCTTCAATCATTTCTGGACGTTTTTCAATGGCAAAAATCAATGAATATTGTAAATGCACAAACAGTAATTTCTCCGCATTGCAAGGTGCAATTCTGAAATTTTTTGCTTTTTCCTGCTCCTCTTAGCATGATAAAGAAGATTCAAAGAGAGTGAGATGCCAGCTCCTTTCATTCAGTCAGTAGCTACAATCATTTCTGGACGTTTTTCAATGGCAAAAATCAATGAATATTGTAAATGCACAAACAGTAATTTCTCCGCATTGCAAGGTGCAATTCTGAAATTTTTTGCTTTTTCCTGCTCCTCTTAGCATGATAAAGAAGATTCAAAGAGAGTGAGATGCCAGCTCCTTTCATTCAGTCAGTAGCTTCAAACATTTCTGGTATATGAATAACATGATGTTTTTCAATGGCAAAAATCAATGAATATTGTAAATGCACAAACAGTAATTTCTCCGCATTGCAAGGTGCAATTCTGAAATTTTTTGCTTTTTCCTGCTCCTCTTAGCATGGTAAAGAAGATTCAAAGAGAGTGAGATGCCAGCTCCTTTCATTCAGTCAGTAGCTTCAATCATTTCTGGACGTTTTTCAATGGCAAAAATCATTGAATATTGTAAATGCACAAACAGTAATTTCTCCGCATTGCAAGGTGCAATTCTGAAATTTTTGCTTTTTCCTGCTCCTCTTAGCATGATAAACAAGATTCAAAGAGAGTGAGATGCCAGCTCCTTTCATTCAGTCAGTAGCTTCAATCATTTCTGGACCTTTTTCAATGGCAAAAATCAATGAATATTGTAAATGCACAAACAGTAATTTCTCCGCATTGCAAGGTGCAATTCTGAAATTTTTTGCTTTTTCCTGCTCCTCTTAGCATGATAAAGAAGATTCAAAGAGAGTGAGATGCCAGCTCCTTTCATTCAGTCAGTAGCTTCAATCATTTCTGGACGTTTTCCTATGGCAAAAATCAATGAATATTGTAAATGCACAAACAGTAATTTCTCCGCATTGCAAGGTGCAATTCTGAAATTTTTTGCTTTTTCCTGCTCCTCTTAGCATGATAAACAAGATTCAAAGAGAGTGAGATGCCAGCTCCTTTCATTCAGTCAGTAGCTTCAATCATTTCTGGACGTTTTTCAATGGCAAAAATCAATGAATATTGTAAATGCACAAACAGTAATTTCTCCGCATTGCAAGGTGCAATTCTGAAATTTTTTGCTTTTTCCTGCTCCTCTTAGCATGATAAAGAAGATTCAAAGAGAGTGAGATGCCAGCTCCTTTCATTCAGTCAGTAGCTTCAATCATTTCTGGACGTTTTTCAATGGCAAAAATCAATGAATATTGTAAATGCACAAACAGTAATTTCTCCGCATTGCAAGGTGCAATTCTGAAATTTTTTGCTTTTTCCTGCTCCTCTTAGCATGATAAAGAAGATTCAAAGAGAGTGAGATGCCAGCTCCTTTCATTCAGTCAGTAGCTTCAATCATTTCTGGACGTTTTTCAATGGCAAAAATCAATGAATATTGTAAATGCACAAACAGTAATTTCTCCGCATTGCAAGGTGCAATTCTGAAATTTTTTGCATTTTCCTGCTCCTCTTAGCATGATAAAGAAGATTCAAAGAGAATGAGATGCCAGCTCCTTTCATTCAGTCAGTAGCTTCAATCATTTCTGGTATATGAATAACATGATGTTTTTCAATGGCAAAAATCAATGAATATTGTAAATGCACAAACAGTAATTTCTCCGCATTGCAAGGTGCAATTCTGAAATTTTTTGCTTTTTCCTGCTCCTCTTAGCATGATAAAGAAGATTCAAAGAGAGTGAGATGCCAGCTCCTTTCATTCAGTCAGTAGCTTCAATCATTTCTGGACGTTTTTCAATGGCAAAAATCAATGAATATTGTAAATGCACAAACAGTAATTTCTCCGCATTGCAAGGTGCAATTCTGAAATTTTTTGCTTTTTCCTGCTCCTCTTAGCATGATAAACAAGATTCAAAGAGAGTGAGATGCCAGCTCCTTTCATTCAGTCAGTAGCTTCAATCATTTCTGGACGTTTTTCAATGGCAAAAATCAATGAATATTGTAAATGCACAAACAGTAATTTCTCCGCATTGCAAGGTGCAATTCTGAAATTTTTTGCTTTTTCCTGCTCCTCTTAGCATGATAAAAAAGATTCAAAGAGAGTGAGATGCCAGCTCCTTTCATTCAGTCAGTAGCTTCAAACATTTCTGGTATATGAATAACATGATGTTTTTCAATGGCAAAAATCAATGAATATTGTAGATGCACAAACAGTAATTTCTCCGCATTGCAAGGTGCAATTCTGAAATTTTTTGCTTTTTCCTGCTCCTCTTAGCATGATAAAGAAGATTCAAAGAGAGTGAGATGCCAGCTCCTTTCATTCAGTCAGTAGCTTCAATCATTTCTGGACGTTTTTCAATGGCAAAAATCATTGAATATTGTAAATGCACAAACAGTAATTTCTCCGCATTGCAAGGTGCAATTCTGAAATTTTTTGCTTTTTCCTGCTCATCTTAGCATGATAAAGAAGATTCAAAGAGAGTGAGATGCCAGCTCCTTTCATTCAGTCAGTAGCTTCAATCATTTCTGGTATATGAATAACATGATGTTTTTCAATGGCAAAAATCAATGAATATTGTAAATGCACAAACAGTAATTTCTCCGCATTGCAAGGTGCAATTCTGAAATTTTTTGCTTTTTCCTGCTCCTCTTAGCATGATAAAGAAGATTCAAAGAGAATGAGATGCCAGCTCCTTTCATTCAGTCAGTAGCTTCAATCATTTCTGGACGTTTTTCAATGGCAAAAATCAATGAATATTGTAAATGCACAAACAGTAATTTCTCCGCATTGCAAGGTGCAATTCTGAAATTTTTTGCTTTTTCCTGCTCCTCTTAGCATGATAAACAAGATTCAAAGAGAGTGAGATGCCAGCTCCTTTCATTCAGTCAGTAGCTTCAATCATTTCTGGACGTTTTTCAATGGCAAAAATCAATGAATATTGTAAATGCACAAACAGTAATTTCTCCGCATTGCAAGGTGCAATTCTGAAATTTTTTGCTTTTTCCTGCTCCTCTTAGCATGATAAAAAAGATTCAAAGAGAGTGAGATGCCAGCTCCTTTCATTCAGTCAGTAGCTTCAAACATTTCTGGTATATGAATAACATGATGTTTTTCAATGGCAAAAATCAATGAATATTGTAGATGCACAAACAGTAATTTCTCCGCATTGCAAGGTGCAATTCTGAAATTTTTTGCTTTTTCCTGCTCCTCTTAGCATGATAAAGAAGATTCAAAGAGAGTGAGATGCCAGCTCCTTTCATTCAGTCAGTAGCTTCAATCATTTCTGGACGTTTTTCAATGGCAAAAATCATTGAATATTGTAAATGCACAAACAGTAATTTCTCCGCATTGCAAGGTGCAATTCTGAAATTTTTTGCTTTTTCCTGCTCATCTTAGCATGATAAAGAAGATTCAAAGAGAGTGAGATGCCAGCTCCTTTCATTCAGTCAGTAGCTTCAATCATTTCTGGTATATGAATAACATGATGTTTTTCAATGGCAAAAATCAATGAATATTGTAAATGCACAAACAGTAATTTCTCCGCATTGCAAGGTGCAATTCTGAAATTTTTTGCTTTTTCCTGCTCCTCTTAGCATGATAAAGAAGATTCAAAGAGAATGAGATGCCAGCTCCTTTCATTCAGTCAGTAGCTTCAATCATTTCTGGACGTTTTTCAATGGCAAAAATCAATGAATATTGTAAATGCACAAACAGTAATTTCTCCGCATTGCAAGGTGCAATTCTGAAATTTTTTGCTTTTTCCTGCTCCTCTTAGCATGATAAACAAGATTCAAAGAGAGTGAGATGCCAGCTCCTTTCATTCAGTCAGTAGCTTCAATCATTTCTGGACGTTTTTCAATGGCAAAAATCAATGAATATTGTAAATGCACAAACAGTAATTTCTCCGCATTGCAAGGTGCAATTCTGAAATTTTTTGCTTTTTCCTGCTCCTCTAAGCATGATAAAGAAGATTCAAAGAGAGTGAGATGCCAGCTCCTTTCCTTCAGTCAGTAGCTTCAAACATTTCTGGTATATGAATAACATGATGTTTTTCAATGGCAAAAATCAATGAATATTGTAAATGCACAAACAGTAATTTCTCCGCATTGCAAGGTGCAATTCTGAAATTTTTTGCTTTTTCCTGCTCCTCTTAGCATGATAAAGAAGATTCAAAGAGAGTGAGATGCCAGCTCCTTTCATTCAGTCAGTAGCTTCAATCATTTCTGGACGTTTTTCAATGGCAAAAATCAATGAATATTGTAAATGCACAAACTAATTTCTCCACATTGCAAGGTGGAATTCTGAAATTTTTTGCTTTTTCCTGCTCCTCTTAGCATGATAAAGAAGAATCAAAGAGAGTGAGATGCCAGCTCCTTTCATTCAGTCAGTAGCTTCAATCATTTCTGGACGTTTTTCAGTGGCAAAAATCAATGAATATTGTAAATGCACAGACAGTAATTTCTCCGCATTGCAAGGTGCAATTCTGAAATTTTTTGCTTTTTCCTGCTCCTCTTAGCATGATAAAGAAGATTCAAAGAGAGTGAGATGCCAGCTCCTTTCATTCAGTCAGTAGCTTCAAACATTTCTGGTAAATGAATAACATGATGTTTTTCAATGGCAAAAATCAATGAATATTGTAAATGCACAAACAGTAATTTCTCCGCATTGCAAGGTGCAATTCTGAAATTTTTTGCTTTTTCCTGCTCCTCTTAGCATGGTAAAGAAGATTCAAAGAGAGTGAGATGCCAGCTCCTTTCATTCAGTCAGTAGCTTCAATCATTTCTGGACGTTTTTCAATGGCAAAAATCATTGAATATTGTAAATGCACAAACAGTAATTTCTCCGCATTGCAAGGTGCAATTCTGAAATTTTTGCTTTTTCCTGCTCCTCTTAGCATGATAAACAAGATTCAAAGAGAGTGAGATGCCAGCTCCTTTCATTCAGTCAGTAGCTTCAATCATTTCTGGACGTTTTTCAATGGCAAAAATCAATGAATATTGTAAATGCACAAACAGTAATTTCTCCGCATTGCAAGGTGCAATTCTGAAATTTTTTGCTTTTTCCTGCTCCTCTTAGCATGATAAAGATTCAAAGAGAGTGAGATGCCAGCTCCTTTCATTCAGTCAGTAGCTTCAATCATTTCTGGACGTTTTTCAATGGCAAAAATCAATGAATATTGTAAATGCACAAACAGTAATTTCTCCGCATTGCAAGGTGCAATTCTGAAATTTTTTCTTTTTCCTGCTCCTCTTAGCATGATAAAGAAGATTCAAAGAGAGTGAGATGCCAGCTCCTTTCATTCAGTCAGTAGCTTCAATCATTTCTGGACGTTTTTCAATGGCAAAAATCAATGAATATTGTAAATGCACAAACAGTAATTTCTCCGCATTGCAAGGTGCAATTCTGAAATTTTTTGCTTTTTCCTGCTCCTCTTAGCATGATAAACAAGATTCAAAGAGAGTGAGATGCCAGCTCCTTTCATTCAGTCAGTAGCTTCAATCATTTCTGGACGTTTTTCAATGGCAAAAATCATTGAATATTGTAAATGCACAAACAGTAATTTCTCCGCATTGCAAGGTGCAATTCTGAAATTTTTTGCTTTTTCCTGCTCCTCTTAGCATGATAAAGAAGATTCAAAGAGAATGAGATGCCAGCTCCTTTCATTCAGTCAGTAGCTTCAATCATTTCTGGTATATGAATAACATGATGTTTTTCAATGGCAAAAATCAATGAATATTGTAAATGCACAAACAGTAATTTCTCCGCATTGCAAGGTGCAATTCTGAAATTTTTTGCTTTTTCCTGCTCCTCTTAGCATGATAAAGAAGATTCAAAGAGAGTGAGATGCCAGCTCCTTTCATTCAGTCAGTAGCTTCAATCATTTCTGGACGTTTTTCAATGGCAAAAATCAATGAATATTGTAAATGCACAAACAGTAATTTCTCCGCATTGCAAGGTGCAATTCTGAAATTTT
This sequence comes from Phyllobates terribilis, assembly GCF_046119375.1. NCBI lineage: Eukaryota > Metazoa > Chordata > Amphibia > Anura > Dendrobatidae > Phyllobates > Phyllobates terribilis. Next base: position 27,779 of record NW_027364335.1, read on the forward strand.
TTGTTTTTTCCTGCTCCTCTTAGCATGATAAACAAGATTCAAAGAGAGTGAGATGCCAGTTCCTTTCATTCAGTCAGTAGCTTCAATCATTTCTGGACGTTTTTCAATGGCAAAAATCAATGAATATTGTAAATGCACAAACAGTAATTTCTCCGCATTGCAAGGTGCAATTCTGAAATTTTTTGCTTTTTCCTGCTCCTCTTAGCATGATAAAAAAGATTCAAAGAGAGTGAGATGCCAGCTCCTTTCATTCAGTCAGTAGCTTCAAACATTTCTGGTATATGAATAACATGATGTTTTTCAATGGCAAAAATCAATGAATATTGTAGATGCACAAACAGTAATTTCTCCGCATTGCAAGGTGCAATTCTGAAATTTTTTGCTTTTTCCTGCTCCTCTTAGCATAATAAAGAAGATTCAAAGAGAGTGAGATGCCAGCTCCTTTCATTCAGTCAGTAGCTTCAATCATTTCTGGACGTTTTTCAATGGCAAAAATCATTGAATATTGTAAATGCACAAACAGCAATTTCTCCGCATTGCAAGGTGCAATTCTGAATTTTTTTGCTTTTTCCTGCTCACCTTAGCATGATAAAGAAGATTCAAATAGAGTGAGATGCCAGCTCCTTTCATTCAGTCAGTAGCTTCAATCATTTCTGGTATATGAATAACATGATGTTTTTCAATGGCAAAAATCAATGAATATTGTAAATGCACAAACAGTAATTTCTCCGCATTGCAAGGTGCAATTCTGAAATTTTTTGCTTTTTCCTGCTCCTCTTAGCATGATAAAGAAGATTCAAAGAGAATGAGATGCCAGCTCCTTTCATTCAGTCAGTAGCTTCAATCATTTCTGGACGTTTTTCAATGGCAAAAATCAATGAATATTGTAAATGCACAAACAGTAATTTCTCCGCATTGCAAGGTTCAATTCTGAAATTTTTTGCTTTTTCCTGCTCCTCTTAGCATGATAAACAAGATTCAAAGAGAGTGAGATGCCAGCTCCTTTCATTCAGTCTGTAGCTTCAATCATTTCTGGACGTTTGTCAATGGCAAAAATCAATGAATATTGTAAATGCACAAACAGTAATTTCTCCGCATTGCAAGGTGCAATTCTGAAATTTTTTGCTTTATCCTGCTCCTCTAAGCATGATAAAGAAGATTCAAAGAGAGTGAGATGCCAGCTCCTTTCCTTCAGTCAGTAGCTTCAAACATTTCTGGTATATGAATAACATGATGTTTTTCAAAGGCAAAAATCAATGAATATTGTAAATGCACAAACAGTAATTTCTCCGCATTGCAAGGTGCAATTCTGAAATTTTTTGCTTTTTCCTGCTCCTCTTAGCATGATAAAGAAGATTCAAAGAGAGTGAGATGCCAGCTCCTTTCATTCAGTCAGTAGCTTCAATCATTTCTGGACGTTTTTCAATGGCAAAAATCAATGAATATTGTAAATGCACAAACAGTAATTTCTCCACATTGCAAGGTGCAATTCTGAAATTTTTTGCTTTTTCCTGCTCCTCTTAGCATGATAAAGAAGAATCAAAGAGAGTGAGATGCCAGCTCCTTTCATTCAGTCAGTAGCTTCAATCATTTCTGGACGTTTTTCAGTGGCAAAAATCAATGAATATTGTAAATGCACAGACAGTAATTTCTCCGCATTGCAAGGTGCAATTCTGAAATTTTTTGCTTTTTCCTGCTCCTCTTAGCATGATAAACAAGATTCAAAGAGAGTGAGATGCCAGCTCCTTTCATTCAGTCAGTAGCTTCAATCATTTCTGGACGTTTTTCAATGGCAAAAATCATTGAATATTGTAAATGCACAAACAGTAATTTCTCCGCATTGCAAGGTGCAATTCTGAAATTTTTTGCTTTTTCCTGCTCCTCTTAGCATGATAAAGAAGATTCAAAGAGAATGAGATGCCAGCTCCTTTCATTCAGTCAGTAGCTTCAATCATTTCTGGTATATGAATAACATGATGTTTTTCAATGGCAAAAATCAATGAATATTGTAAATGCACAAACAGTAATTTCTCCGCATTGCAAGGTGCAATTCTGAAATTTTTTGCTTTTTCCTGCTCCTCTTAGCATGATAAAGAAGATTCAAAGAGAGTGAGATGCCAGCTCCTTTCATTCAGTCAGTAGCTTCAATCATTTCTGGACGTTTTTCAATGGCAAAAATCAATGAATATTGTAAATGCACAAACAGTAATTTCTCCGCATTGCAAGGTGCAATTCTGAAATTTTTTGCTTTTTCCTGCTCCTCTTAGCATGATAAACAAGATTCAAAGAGAGTGAGATGCCAGTTCCTTTCATTCAGTCAGTAGCTTCAATCATTTCTGGATGTTTTTCAATGGCAAAAATCAATGAATATTGTAAATGCACAAACAGTAATTTCTCCGCATTGCAAGGTGCAATTCTGAAATTTTTTGCTTTTTCCTGCTCCTCTTAGCATGATAAAAAAGATTCAAAGAGAGTGAGATGCCAGCTCCTTTCATTCAGTCAGTAGCTTCAAACATTTCTGGTATATGAATAGCATGATGTTTTTCAATGGCAAAAATCAATGAATATTGTAGATGCACAAACAGTAATTTCTCCGCATTGCAAGGTGCAATTCTGAAATTTTTTGCTTTTTCCTGCTCCTCTTAGCATGATAAAGAAGATTCAAAGAGAATGAGATGCCAGCTCCTTTCATTCAGTCAGTAGCTTCAATCATTTCTGGACGTTTTTCAATGGCAAAAATCATTGAATATTGTAAATGCACAAACAGCAATTTCTCCGCATTGCAAGGTGCAATTCTGAATTTTTTTGCTTTTTCCTGCTCACCTTAGCATGATAAAGAAGATTCAAAGAGAGTGAGATGCCAGCTCCTTTCATTCAGTCAGTAGCTTCAATCATTTCTGGTATATGAATAACATGATGTTTTTCAATGGCAAAAATCAATGAATATTGTAAATGCACAAACAGTAATTTCTCCACATTGCAAGGTGCAATTCTGAAATTTTTTGCTTTTTCCTGCTCCTCTTAGCATGATAAAGAAGATTCAAAGAGAATGAGATGCCAGCTCTTTTCATTCAGTCAGTAGCTTCAATCATTTCTGGACGTTTTTCAATGGCAAAAATCAATGAATATTGTAAATGCACAAACAGTAATTTCTCCGCATTGCAAGGTGCAATTCTGAAATTTTTTGCTTTTTCCTGCTCCTCTTAGCATGATAAACAAGATTCAAAGAGAGTGAGATGCCAGCTCCTTTCATTCAGTCAGTAGCTTCAATCATTTCTGGACGTTTGTCAATGGCAAAAATCAATGAATATTGTAAATGCACAAACAGTAATTTCTCCGCATTGCAAGGTGCAATTCTGAAATTTTTTGCTTTTTCCTGCTCCTCTTAGCATGATAAAGAAGATTCAAAGAGAGTGAGATGCCAGCTCCTTTCATTCAGTCAGTAGCTTCAATCATTTCTGGTATATGAATAACATGATGTTTTTCAATGGCAAAAATCAATGAATATTGTAAATGCACAAACAGTAATTTCTCCGCATTTCAAGGTGCAATTCTGAAATTTTTTGCTTTTTCCTGCTCCTCTTAGCATGATAAAGAAGATTCAAAGAGAGTGAGATGCCAGCTCCTTTCATTCAGTCAGTAGCTTCAATCATTTCTGGACGTTTTTCAATGGCAAAAATCATTGAATATTGTAAATGCACAAACAGTAATTTCTCCGCATTGCAAGGTGCAATTCTGAAATTTTTTGCTTTTTCCTGCTCCTCTTAGCATGATAAAGAAGATTCAAAGAGAGTGAGATGCCAGCTCCTTTCATTCAGTCAGTAGCTTCAATCATTTCTGGTATATGAATAACATGATGTTTTTCAATGGCAAAAATCAATGAATATTGTAAATGCACAAACAGTAATTTCTCCGCATTGCAAGGTGCAATTCTGAAATTTTTTGCTTTTTCCTGCTCCTCTTAGCATGATAAAGAAGATTCAAAGAGAGTGAGATGCCAGCTCCTTTCATTCAGTCAGTAGCTTCAATCATTTCTGGACGTTTTTCAATGGCAAAAATCAATGAATATTGTAAATGCACAAACAGTAATTTCTCCGCATTGCAAGGTGCAATTCTGAAATTTTTTGCTTTTTTCTGCTCCTCTCAGCATGATAAAGAAGACTCAAAGAGAGTGAGATGCCAGCTCCTTTCATTCAGTCAGTAGCTTCAAACATTTCTGGTATATGAATAACGATGTTTTTCAATGGCAAAAATCAATGAATATTGTAAATGCACAAACAGTAATTTCTCCGCATTGCAAGGTGCAATTCTGAAATTTTTTGCTTTTTCCTGCTCCTCTTAGCATGATAAAGAAGATTCAAAGAGAGTGAGATGCCAGCTCCTTTCATTCAGTCAGTAGCTTCAATCATTTCTGGACGTTTTTCAATGGCAAAAATCAATGAATATTGTAAATGCACAAACAGTAATTTCTCCGCATTGCAAGGTGCAATTCTGAAATTTTTTTGCTTTTTCCTGCTCCTCTTAGCATGATAAACAAGATTCAAAGAGAGTGAGATGCCAGCTCCTTTCATTCAGTCAGTAGCTTCAATCATTTCTGGACGTTTTTCAATGGCAAAAATCAATGAATATTGTAAATGCACAAACAGTAATTTCTCCGCATTGCAAGGTGCAATTCTGAAATTTTTTGCTTTTTCCTGCTCCTCTTAGCATGATAAAGAAGATTCAAAGAGAGTGAGATGCCAGCTCCTTTCATTCAGTCAGTAGCTACAATCATTTCTGGACGTTTTTCAATGGCAAAAATCAATGAATATTGTAAATGCACAAACAGTAATTTCTCCGCATTGCAAGGTGCAATTCTGAAATTTTTTGCTTTTTCCTGCTCCTCTTAGGATGATAAAGAAGATTCAAAGAGAGTGAGATGCCAGCTCCTTTCATTCAGTCAGTAGCTTCAATCATTTCTGGTATATGAATAACATGATGTTTTTCAATGGCAAAAATCAATGAATATTGTAAATGCACAAACAGTAATTTCTCCGCATTGCAAGGTGCAATTCTGAAATTTTTTGCTTTTTCCTGCTCCTCTTAGCATGATAAAGAAGATTCAAAGAGAGTGAGATGCCAGCTCCTTTCATTCAGTCAGTAGCTTCAATCATTTCTGGACGTTTTTCAATGGCAAAAATCAATGAATATTGTAAATGCACAAACAGTAATTTCTCCGCATTGCAAGGTGCAATTCTGAAATTTTTTGCTTTTTTCTGCTCCTCTCAGCATGATAAAGAAGACTCAAAGAGAGTGAGATGCCAGCTCCTTTCATTCAGTCAGTAGCTTCAAACATTTCTGGTATATGAATAACGATGTTTTTCAATGGCAAAAATCAATGAATATTGTAAATGCACAAACAGTAATTTCTCCGCATTGCAAGGTGCAATTCTGAAATTTTTTGCTTTTTCCTGCTCCTCTTAGCATGATAAAGAAGATTCAAAGAGAGTGAGATGCCAGCTCCTTTCATTCAGTCAGTAGCTTCAATCATTTCTGGACGTTTTTCAATGGCAAAAATCAATGAATATTGTAAATGCACAAACAGTAATTTCTCCGCATTGCAAGGTGCAATTCTGAAATTTTTTGCTTTTTCCTGCTCCTCTTAGCATGATAAACAAGATTCAAAGAGAGTGAGATGCCAGCTCCTTTCATTCAGTCAGTAGCTTCAATCATTTCTGGACGTTTTTCAATGGCAAAAATCAATGAATATTGTAAATGCACAAACAGTAATTTCTCCGCATTGCAAGGTGCAATTCTGAAATTTTTTGCTTTTTCCTGCTCCTCTTAGCATGATAAAGAAGATTCAAAGAGAGTGAGATGCCAGCTCCTTTCATTCAGTCAGTAGCTACAATCATTTCTGGACGTTTTTCAATGGCAAAAATCAATGAATATTGTAAATGCACAAACAGTAATTTCTCCGCATTGCAAGGTGCAATTCTGAAATTTTTTGCTTTTTCCTGCTCCTCTTAGCATGATAAAGAAGATTCAAAGAGAGTGAGATGCCAGCTCCTTTCATTCAGTCAGTAGCTTCAAACATTTCTGGTATATGAATAACATGATGTTTTTCAATGGCAAAAATCAATGAATATTGTAAATGCACAAACAGTAATTTCTCCGCATTGCAAGGTGCAATTCTGAAATTTTTTGCTTTTTCCTGCTCCTCTTAGCATGATAAAGAAGATTCAAAGAGAGTGAGATGCCAGCTCCTTTCATTCAGTCAGTAGCTTCAATCATTTCTGGACGTTTTTCAATGGCAAAAATCATTGAATATTGTAAATGCACAAACAGTAATTTCTCCGCATTGCAAGGTGCAATTCTGAAATTTTTTGCTTTTTCCTGCTCCTCTTAGCATGATAAAGAAGATTCAAAGAGAGTGAGATGCCAGCTCCTTTCATTCAGTCAGTAGCTTCAATCATTTCTGGAATATGAATAACATGATGTTTTTCAATGGCAAAAATCAATGAATATTGTAAATGCACAAACAGTAATTTCTCCGCATTGCAAGGTGCAATTCTGAAATTTTTTGCTTTTTTCTGCTCCTCTTAGCATGATAAAGAAGATTCAAAGAGAGTGAGATGCCAGCTCCTTTCATTCAGTCAGTAGCTTCAATCATTTCTGGACGTTTTTCAATGGCAAAAATCAATGAATATTGTAAATGCACAAACAGTAATTTCTCCGCATTGCAAGGTGCAATTCTGAAATTTTTTGCTTTTTCCTGCTCCTCTTAGCATGATAAACAAGATTCAAAGAGAGTGAGATGCCAGCTCCTTTCATTCAGTCAGTAGCTTCAATCATTTCTGGACGTTTTTCAATGGCAAAAATCAATGAATATTGTAAATGCACAAACAGTAATTTCTCCGCATTGCAAGGTGCAATTCTGAAATTTTTTGCTTTTTCCTGCTCCTCTTAGCATGATAAAGAAGATTCAAAGAGAGTGAGATGCCAGCTCCTTTCATTCAGTCAGTAGCTACAATCATTTCTGGACTTTTTTCAATGGCAAAAATCAATGAATATTGTAAATGCACAAACAGTAATTTCTCCGCATTGCAAGGTGCAATTCTGAAATTTTTTGCTTTTTCCTGCTCCTCTTAGCATGATAAAGAAGATTCAAAGAGAGTGAGATGCCAGCTCCTTTCATTCAGTCAGTAGCTTCAAACATTTCTGGTATATGAATAACATGATGTTTTTCAATGGCAAAAATCAATGAATATTGTAAATGCACAAACAGTAATTTCTCCGCATTGCAAGGTGCAATTCTGAAATTTTTTGCTTTTTCCTGCTCCTCTTAGCATGATAAAGAAGATTCAAAGAGAGTGAGATGCCAGCTCCTTTCATTCAGTCAGTAGCTACAATCATTTCTGGACGTTTTTCAATGGCAAAAATCAATGAATATTGTAAATGCACAAACAGTAATTTCTCCGCATTGCAAGGTGCAATTCTGAAATTTTTTGCTTTTTCCTGCTCCTCTTAGCATGATAAAGAAGATTCAAAGAGAGTGAGATGCCAGCTCCTTTCATTCAGTCAGTAGCTTCAAACATTTCTGGTATATGAATAACATGATGTTTTTCAATGGCAAAAATCAATGAATATTGTAAATGCACAAACAGTAATTTCTCCGCATTGCAAGGTGCAATTCTGAAATTTTTTGCTTTTTCCTGCTCCTCTTAGCATGATAAGATTCAAAGAGAGTGAGATGCCAGCTCCTTTCATTCAGTCAGTAGCTTCAATCATTTCTGGACGTTTTTCAATGGCAAAAATCATTGAATTTTGTAAATGCACAAACAGTAATTTCTCCGCATTGCAAGGTGCAATTCTGAAATTTTTTGCTTTTTCCTGCTCCTCTTAGCATGATAAAGAAGATTCAAAGAGAGTGAGATGCCAGCTCCTTTCATTCAGTCAGTAGCTTCAATCATTTCTGGAATATGAATAACATGATGTTTTTCAATGGCAAAAATCAATGAATATTGTAAATGCACAAACAGTAATTTCTCCGCATTGCAAGGTGCAATTCTGAAATTTTTTGCTTTTTTCTGCTCCTCTTAGCATGATAAAGAAGATTCAAAGAGAGTGAGATGCCAGCTCCTTTCATTCAGTCAGTAGCTTCAATCATTTCTGGACGTTTTTCAATGGCAAAAATCAATGAATATTGTAAATGCACAAATAGTAATTTCTCCGCATTGCAAGGTGCAATTCTGAAATTTTTTGCTTTTTCCTGCTCCTCTTAGCATGATAAACAAGATTCAAAGAGAGTGAGATGCCAGCTCCTTTCATTCAGTCAGTAGCTTCAATCATTTCTGGACGTTTTTCAATGGCAAAAATCAATGAATATTGTAAATGCACAAACAGTAATTTCTCCGCATTGCAAGGTGCAATTCTGAAATTTTTTGCTTTTTCCTGCTCCTCTTAGCATGATAAAGAAGATTCAAAGAGAGTGAGATGCCAGCTCCTTTCATTCAGTCAGTAGCTACAATCATTTCTGGACGTTTTTCAATGGCAAAAATCAATGAATATTGTAAATGCACAAACAGTAATTTCTCCGCATTGCAAGGTGCAATTCTGAAATTTTTTGCTTTTTCCTGCTCCTCTTAGCATGATAAAGAAGATTCAAAGAGAGTGAGATGCCAGCTCCTTTCATTCAGTCAGTAGCTTCAAACATTTCTGGTATATGAATAACATGATGTTTTTCAATGGCAAAAATCAATGAATATTGTAAATGCACAAACAGTAATTTCTCCGCATTGCAAGGTGCAATTCTGAAATTTTTTGCTTTTTCCTGCTCCTCTTAGCATGATAAAGAAGATTCAAAGAGAGTGAGATGCCAGCTCCTTTCATTCAGTCAGTAGCTTCAATCATTTCTGGACGTTTTTCAATGGCAAAAATCATTGAATATTGTAAATGCACAAACAGTAATTTCTCCGCATTGCAAGGTGCAATTCTGAAATTTTTTGCTTTTTCCTGCTCCTCTTAGCATGATAAAGAAGATTCAAAGAGAGTGAGATGCCAGCTCCTTTCATTCAGTCAGTAGCTTCAATCATTTCTGGAATATGAATAACATGATGTTTTTCAATGGCAAAAATCAATGAATATTGTAAATGCACAAACAGTAATTTCTCCGCATTGCAAGGTGCAATTCTGAAATTTTTTGCTTTTTCCTGCTCCTCTTAGCATGATAAAGAAGATTCAAAGAGAGTGAGATGCCAGCTCCTTTCATTCAGTCAGTAGCTTCAATCATTTCTGGACGTTTTTCAATGGCAAAAATCATTGAATATTGTAAATGCACAAACAGTAATTTCTCCGCATTGCAAGGTGCAATTCTGAAATTTTTTGCTTTTTCCTGCTCCTCTTAGCATGATAAAGAAGATTCAAAGAGAGTGAGATGCCAGCTCCTTTCATTCAGTCAGTAGCTTCAATCATTTCTGGTATATGAATAACATGATGTTTTTCAATGGCAAAAATCAATGAATATTGTAAATGCACAAACAGTAATTTCTCCGCATTGCAAGGTGCAATTCTGAAATTTTTTGCTTTTTCCTGCTCCTCTTAGCATGATAAAGAAGATTCAAAGAGAGTGAGATGCCAGCTCCTTTCATTCAGTCAGTAGCTTCAATCATTTCTGGACGTTTTTCAATGGCAAAAATCAATGAATATTGTAAATGCACAAACAGTAATTTCTCCGCATTGCAAGGTGCAATTCTGAAATTTTTTGCTTTTTCCTGCTCCTCTTAGCGTGATAAACAAGATTCAAAGAGAGTGAGATGCCAGCTCTTTTCATTCAGTCAGTAGCTTCAATCATTTCTGGACGTTTTTCAATGGCAAAAATCATTGAATATTGTAAATGCACAAACAGTAATTTCTCCGCATTGCAAGGTGCAATTCTGAAATTTTTTGCTTTTTCCTGCTCCTCTTAGCATGATAAAGAAGATTCAAAGAGAGTGAGATGCCAGCTCCTTTCATTCAGTCAGTAGCTTCAATCATTTCTGGAATATGAATAACATGACGTTTTTCAATGGCAAAAATCAATGAATATTGTAAATGCACAAACAGTAATTTCTCCGCATTGCAAGGTGCAATTCTGAAATTTTTTGCTTTTTCCTGCTCCTCTTAGCATGATAAAGAAGATTCAAAGAGAGTGAGATGCCAGCTCCTTTCATTCAGTCAGTAGCTTCAATCATTTCTGGACGTTTTTCAATGGCAAAAATAAATGAATATTGTAAATGCACAAACAGTAATTTCTCCGCATTGCAAGGTGCAATTCTGAAATTTTTTGCTTTTTCCTGCTCCTCTTAGCATGATAAAGAAGATTCAAAGAGAGTGAGATGCCAGCTCCTTTCATTCAGTCAGTAGCTTCAAACATTTCTGGTATATGAATAACATGATGTTTTTCAATGGCAAAAATCAATGAATATTGTAAATGCACAAACAGTAATTTCTCCGCATTGCAAGGTGCAATTCTGAAATTTTTTGCTTTTTCCTGCTCCTCTTAGCATGATAAAGAAGATTCAAAGAGAGTGAGATGCCAGCTCCTTTCATTCAGTCAGTAGCTTCAAACATTTCTGGTATATGAATAACATGATGTTTGTCAATGGCAAAAATCAATGAATATTGTAAATGCACAAACAGTAATTTCTCCGCATTGCAAGGTGCAATTCTGAAATTTTTTGCTTTTTCCTGCTCCTCTTAGCATGATAAAGAAGATTCAAAGAGAATGAGATGCCAGCTCCTTTCATTCAGTCAGTAGCTTCAATCATTTCTGGTATATGAATAACATGATGTTTTTCAATGGCAAAAATCAATGAATATTGTAAATGCACAAACAGTAATTTCTCCGCATTGCAAGGTGCAATTCTGAAATTTTTTGCTTTTTCCTGCTCCTCTTAGCATGATAAAGAAGATTCAAAGAGAGTGAGATGCCAGCTCCTTTCATTCAGTCAGTAGCTTCAATCATTTCTGGACGTTTTTCAATGGCAAAAATCAATGAATATTGTAAATGCACAAACAGTAATTTCTCCGCATTGCAAGGTGCAATTCTGAAATTTTTTGCTTTTTCCTGCTCCTCTTAGCATGATAAACAAGATTCAAAGAGAGTGAGATGCCAGTTCCTTTCATTCAGTCAGTAGCTTCAATCATTTCTGGACGTTTTTCAATGGCAAAAATCAATGAATATTGTAAATGCACAAACAGTAATTTCTCCGCATTGCAAGGTGCAATTCTGAAATTTTTTGCTTTTTCCTGCTCCTCTTAGCATGATAAAAAAGATTCAAAGAGAGTGAGATGCCAGCTCCTTTCATTCAGTCAGTAGCTTCAAACATTTCTGGTATATGAATAACATGATGTTTTTCAATGGCAAAAATCAATGAATATTGTAGATGCACAAACAGTAATTTCTCCGCATTGCAAGGTGCAATTCTGAAATTTTTTGCTTTTTCCTGCTCCTCTTAGCATAATAAAGAAGATTCAAAGAGAGTGAGATGCCAGCTCCTTTCATTCAGTCAGTAGCTTCAATCATTTCTGGACGTTTTTCAATGGCAAAAATCATTGAATATTGTAAATGCACAAACAGCAATTTCTCCGCATTGCAAGGTGCAATTCTGAATTTTTTTGCTTTTTCCTGCTCACCTTAGCATGATAAAGAAGATTCAAAGAGAGTGAGATGCCAGCTCCTTTCATTCAGTCAGTAGCTTCAATCATTTCTGGTATATGAATAACATGATGTTTTTCAATGGCAAAAATCAATGAATATTGTAAATGCACAAACAGTAATTTCTCCGCATTGCAAGGTGCAATTCTGAAATTTTTTGCTTTTTCCTGCTCCTCTTAGCATGATAAAGAAGATTCAAAGAGAATGAGATGCCAGCTCCTTTCATTCAGTCAGTAGCTTCAATCATTTCTGGACGTTTTTCAATGGCAAAAATCAATGAATATTGTAAATGCACAAACAGTAATTTCTCCGCATTGCAAGGTGCAATTCTGAAATTTTTTGCTTTTTCCTGCTCCTCTTAGCATGATAAACAAGATTCAAAGAGAGTGAGATGCCAGCTCCTTTCATTCAGTCAGTAGCTTCAATCATTTCTGGACGTTTGTCAATGGCAAAAATCAATGAATATTGTAAATGCACAAACAGTAATTTCTCCGCATTGCAAGGTGCAATTCTGAAATTTTTTCCTTTATCCTGCTCCTCTAAGCATGATAAAGAAGATTCAAAGAGAGTGAGATGCCAGCTCCTTTCCTTCAGTCAGTAGCTTCAAACATTTCTGGTATATGAATAACGATGTTTTTCAAAGGCAAAAATCAATGAATATTGTAAATGCACAAACAGTAATTTCTCCGCATTGCAAGGTGCAATTCTGAAATTTTTTGCTTTTTCCTGCTCCTCTTAGCATGATAAAGAAGATTCAAAGAGAGTGAGATGCCAGCTCCTTTCATTCAGTCAGTAGCTTCAATCATTTCTGGACGTTTTTCAATGGCAAAAATCAATGAATATTGTAAATGCACAAACAGTAATTTCTCCACATTGCAAGGTGCAATTCTGAAATTTTTTGCTTTTTCCTGCTCCTCTTAGCATGATAAAGAAGATTCAAAGAGAGTGAGATGCCAGCTCCTTTCATTCAGTCAGTAGCTTCAATCATTTCTGGACGTTTTTCAATGGCAAAAATCATTGAATATAGTAAATGCACAAACAGTAATTTCTCCGCATTGCAAGGTGCAATTCTGAAATTTTTTGCTTTTTCCTGCTCCTCTTAGCATGATAAAGAAGATTCAAAGAGAGTGAGATGCCAGCTCCTTTCATTCAGTCAGTAGCTTCAATCATTTCTGGAATATGAATAACATGATGTTTTTCAATGGCAAAAATCAATGAATATTGTAAATGCACAAACAGTAATTTCTCCGCATTGCAAGGTGCAATTCTGAAATTTTTTGCTTTTTCCTGCTCCTCTTAGCATGATAAAGAAGATTCAAAGAGAGTGAGATGCCAGCTCCTTTCATTCAGTCAGTAGCTTCAATCATTTCTGGACGTTTTTCAATGGCAAAAATCATTGAATATTGTAAATGCACAAACAGTAATTTCTCCGCATTGCAAGGTGCAATTCTGAAATTTTTTGCTTTTTCCTGCTCCTCTTAGCATGATAAAGAAGATTCAAAGAGAGTGAGATGCCAGCTCCTTTCATTCAGTCAGTAGCTTCAATCATTTCTGGTATATGAATAACATGATGTTTTTCAATGGCAAAAATCAATGAATATTGTAAATGCACAAACAGTAATTTCTCCGCATTGCAAGGTGCAATTCTGAAATTTTTTGCTTTTTCCTGCTCCTCTTAGCATGATAAAGAAGATTCAAAGAGAGTGAGATGCCAGCTCCTTTCATTCAGTCAGTAGCTTCAATCATTTCTGGACGTTTTTCAATGGCAAAAATCAATGAATATTGTAAATGCACAAACAGTAATTTCTCCGCATTGCAAGGTGCAATTCTGAAATTTTTTGCTTTTTCCTGCTCCTCTTAGCATGATAAACAAGATTCAAAGAGAGTGAGATGCCAGTTCCTTTCATTCAGTCAGTAGCTTCAATCATTTCTGGACGTTTTTCAATGGCAAAAATCAATGAATATTGTAAATGCACAAACAGTAATTTCTCCGCATTGCAAGGTGCAATTCTGAAATTTTTTGCTTTTTCCTGCTCCTCTTAGCATGATAAAAAAGATTCAAAGAGAGTGAGATGCCAGCTCCTTTCATTCAGTCAGTAGCTTCAAACATTTCTGGTATATGAATAACATGATGTTTTTCAATGGCAAAAATCAATGAATATTGTAGATGCACAAACAGTAATTTCTCCGCATTGCAAGGTGCAATTCTGAAATTTTTTGCTTTTTCCTGCTCCTCTTAGCATAATAAAGAAGATTCAAAGAGAGTGAGATGCCAGCTCCTTTCATTCAGTCAGTAGCTTCAATCATTTCTGGACGTTTTTCAATGGCAAAAATCATTGAATATTGTAAATGCACAAACAGCAATTTCTCCGCATTGCAAGGTGCAATTCTGAATTTTTTTGCTTTTTCCTGCTCACCTTAGCATGATAAAGAAGATTCAAAGAGAGTGAGATGCCAGCTCCTTTCATTCAGTCAGTAGCTTCAATCATTTCTGGTATATGAATAACATGATGTTTTTCAATGGCAAAAATCAATGAATATTGTAAATGCACAAACAGTAATTTCTCCGCATTGCAAGGTGCAATTCTGAAATTTTTTGCTTTTTCCTGCTCCTCTTAGCATGATAAAGAAGATTCAAAGAGAATGAGATGCCAGCTCCTTTCATTCAGTCAGTAGCTTCAATCATTTCTGGACGTTTTTCAATGGCAAAAATCAATGAATATTGTAAATGCACAAACAGTAATTTCTCCGCATTGCAAGGTGCAATTCTGAAATTTTTTGCTTTTTCCTGCTCCTCTTAGCATGATAAACAAGATTCAAAGAGAGTGAGATGCCAGCTCCTTTCATTCAGTCAGTAGCTTCAATCATTTCTGGACGTTTGTCAATGGCAAAAATCAATGAATATTGTAAATGCACAAACAGTAATTTCTCCGCATTGCAAGGTGCAATTCTGAAATTTTTTCCTTTATCCTGCTCCTCTAAGCATGATAAAGAAGATTCAAAGAGAGTGAGATGCCAGCTCCTTTCCTTCAGTCAGTAGCTTCAAACATTTCTGGTATATGAATAACGATGTTTTTCAAAGGCAAAAATCAATGAATATTGTAAATGCACAAACAGTAATTTCTCCGCATTGCAAGGTGCAATTCTGAAATTTTTTGCTTTTTCCTGCTCCTCTTAGCATGATAAAGAAGATTCAAAGAGAATGAGATGCCAGCTCCTTTCATTCAGTCAGTAGCTTCAATCATTTCTGGACGTTTTTCAATGGCAAAAATCAATGAATATTGTAAATGCACAAACAGTAATTTCTCCGCATTGCAAGGTGCAATTCTGAAATTTTTTGCTTTTTCCTGCTCCTCTTAGCATGATAAACAAGATTCAAAGAGAGTGAGATGCCAGCTCCTTTCATTCAGTCAGTAGCTTCAATCATTTCTGGACGTTTGTCAATGGCAAAAATCAATGAATATTGTAAATGCACAAACAGTAATTTCTCCGCATTGCAAGGTGCAATTCTGAAATTTTTTCCTTTATCCTGCTCCTCTAAGCATGATAAAGAAGATTCAAAGAGAGTGAGATGCCAGCTCCTTTCCTTCAGTCAGTAGCTTCAAACATTTCTGGTATATGAATAACGATGTTTTTCAAAGGCAAAAATCAATGAATATTGTAAATGCACAAACAGTAATTTCTCCGCATTGCAAGGTGCAATTCTGAAATTTTTTGCTTTTTCCTGCTCCTCTTAGCATGATAAAGAAGATTCAAAGAGAGTGAGATGCCAGCTCCTTTCATTCAGTCAGTAGCTTCAATCATTTCTGGACGTTTTTCAATGGCAAAAATCAATGAATATTGTAAATGCACAAACAGTAATTTCTCCACATTGCAAGGTGCAATTCTGAAATTTTTTGCTTTTTCCTGCTCCTCTTAGCATGATAAAGAAGATTCAAAGAGAGTGAGATGCCAGCTCCTTTCATTCAGTCAGTAGCTTCAATCATTTCTGGACGTTTTTCAATGGCAAAAATCATTGAATATAGTAAATGCACAAACAGTAATTTCTCCGCATTGCAAGGTGCAATTCTGAAATTTTTTGCTTTTTCCTGCTCCTCTTAGCATGATAAAGAAGATTCAAAGAGAGTGAGATGCCAGCTCCTTTCATTCAGTCAGTAGCTTCAATCATTTCTGGAATATGAATAACATGATGTTTTTCAATGGCAAAAATCAATGAATATTGTAAATGCACAAACAGTAATTTCTCCGCATTGCAAGGTGCAATTCTGAAATTTTTTGCTTTTTCCTGCTCCTCTTAGCATGATAAAGAAGATTCAAAGAGAGTGAGATGCCAGCTCCTTTCATTCAGTCAGTAGCTTCAATCATTTCTGGACGTTTTTCAATGGCAAAAATCATTGAATATTGTAAATGCACAAACAGTAATTTCTCCGCATTGCAAGGTGCAATTCTGAAATTTTTTGCTTTTTCCTGCTCCTCTTAGCATGATAAAGAAGATTCAAAGAGAGTGAGATGCCAGCTCCTTTCATTCAGTCAGTAGCTTCAATCATTTCTGGTATATGAATAACATGATGTTTTTCAATGGCAAAAATCAATGAATATTGTAAATGCACAAACAGTAATTTCTCCGCATTGCAAGGTGCAATTCTGAAATTTTTTGCTTTTTCCTGCTCCTCTTAGCATGATAAAGAAGATTCAAAGAGAGTGAGATGCCAGCTCCTTTCATTCAGTCAGTAGCTTCAATCATTTCTGGACGTTTTTCAATGGCAAAAATCAATGAATATTGTAAATGCACAAACAGTAATTTCTCCGCATTGCAAGGTGCAATTCTGAAATTTTTTGCTTTTTCCTGCTCCTCTTAGCATGATAAAGAAGATTCAAAGAGAGTGAGATGCCAGCTCCTTTCATTCAGTCAGTAGCTTCAATCATTTCTGGACGTTTTTCAATGGCAAAAATCAATGAATATTGTAAATGCACAAACAGTAATTTCTCCGCATTGCAAGGTGCAATTCTGAATTTTTTTGCTTTTTCCTGCTCCTCTTAGCATGATAAAGAAGATTCAAAGAGAGTGAGATGCCAGCTCCTTTCATTCAGTCAGTAGCTTCAATCATTTCTGGACGTTTTTCAATGGCAAAAATAAATGAATATTGTAAATGCACAAACAGTAATTTCTCCGCATTGCAAGGTGCAATTCTGAAATTTTTTGCTTTTTCCTGCTCCTCTTAGCATGATAAAGAAGATTCAAAGAGAGTGAGATGCCAGCTCCTTTCATTCAGTCAGTAGCTTCAAACATTTCTGGTATATGAATAACATGATGTTTTTCAATGGCAAAAATCAATGAATATTGTAAATGCACAAACAGTAATTTCTCCGCATTGCAAGGTGCAATTCTGAAATTTTTTGCTTTTTCCTGCTCCTCTTAGCATGATAAAGAAGATTCAAAGAGAGTGAGATGCCAGCTCCTTTCATTCAGTCAGTAGCTTCAAACATTTCTGGTATATGAATAACATGATGTTTTTCAATGGCAAAAATCAATGAATATTGTAAATGCACAAACAGTAATTTCTCCGCATTGCAAGGTGCAATTCTGAAATTTTTTGCTTTTTCCTGCTCCTCTTAGCATGATAAAGAAGATTCAAAGAGAGTGAGATGCCAGCTCCTTTCATTCAGTCAGTAGCTTCAATCATTTCTGGACGTTTTTCAATGGCAAAAATCATTGAATATTGTAAATGCACAAACAGTAATTTCTCCGCATTGCAAGGTGCAATTCTGAAATTTTTTGCTTTTTCCTGCTCCTCTTAGCATGATAAAGAAGATTCAAAGAGAGTGAGATGCCAGCTCCTTTCATTCAGTCAGTAGCTTCAATCATTTCTGGAATATGAATAACATGATGTTTTTCAATGGCAAAAATCAATGAATATTGTAAATGCACAAACAGTAATTTCTCCGCATTGCAAGGTGCAATTCTGAAATTTTTTGCTTTTTCCTGCTCCTCTTAGCATGATAAAGAAGATTCAAAGAGAGTGAGATGCCAGCTCCTTTCATTCAGTCAGTAGCTTCAATCATTTCTGGACGTTTTTCAATGGCAAAAATCATTGAATATTGTAAATGCACAAACAGTAATTTCTCCGCATTGCAAGGTGCAATTCTGAAATTTTTTGCTTTTTCCTGCTCCTCTTAGCATGATAAAGAAGATTCAAAGAGAGTGAGATGCCAGCTCCTTTCATTCAGTCAGTAGCTTCAATCATTTCTGGTATATGAATAACATGATGTTTTTCAATGGCAAAAATCAATGAATATTGTAAATGCACAAACAGTAATTTCTCCGCATTGCAAGGTGCAATTCTGAAATTTTTTGCTTTTTCCTGCTCCTCTTAGCATGATAAAGAAGATTCAAAGAGAGTGAGATGCCAGCTCCTTTCATTCAGTCAGTAGCTTCAATCATTTCTGGACGTTTTTCAATGGCAAAAATCAATGAATATTGTAAATGCACAAACAGTAATTTCTCCGCATTGCAAGGTGCAATTCTGAAATTTTTTGCTTTTTCCTGCTCCTCTTAGCGTGATAAACAAGATTCAAAGAGAGTGAGATGCCAGCTCTTTTCATTCAGTCAGTAGCTTCAATCATTTCTGGACGTTTTTCAATGGCAAAAATCAATGAATATTGTAAATGCACAAACTAATTTCTCCGCATTGCAAGGTGCAATTCTGAAATTTTTTGCTTTTTCCTGCTCCTCTTAGCATGATAAAGAAGATTCAAAGAGAGTGAGATGCCAGCTCCTTTCATTCAGTCAGTAGCTTCAAACATTTCTGGTATATGAATAACATGATGTTTTTCAATGGCAAAAATCAATGAATATTGTAAATGCACAAACAGTAATTTCTCCGCATTGCAAGGTGCAATTCTGAAATTTTTTGCTTTTTCCTGCTCCTCTTAGCATGATAAAGAAGATTCAAAGAGAGTGAGATGCCAGCTCCTTTCATTCAGTCAGTAGCTTCAATCATTTCTGGACGTTTTTCAATGGCAAAAATCATTGAATATTGTAAATGCACAAACAGTAATTTCTCCGCATTGCAAGGTGCAATTCTGAAATTTTTTGCTTTTTCCTGCTCCTCTTAGCATGATAAAGAAGATTCAAAGAGTGAGATGCCAGCTCCTTTCATTCAGTCAGTAGCTTCAATCATTTCTGGAATATGAATAACATGATGTTTTTCAATGGCAAAAATCAATGAATATTGTAAATGCACAAACAGTAATTTCTCCGCATTGCAAGGTGCAATTCTGAAATTTTTTGCTTTTTCCTGCTCCTCTTAGCATGATAAAGAAGATTCAAAGAGAGTGAGATGCCAGCTCCTTTCATTCAGTCAGTAGCTTCAATCATTTCTGGACGTTTTTCAATGGCAAAAATCATTGAATATTGTAAATGCACAAACAGTAATTTCTCCGCATTGCAAGGTGCAATTCTGAAATTTTTTGCTTTTTCCTGCTTCTCTTAGCATGATAAAGAAGATTCAAAGAGAGTGAGATGCCAGCTCCTTTCATTCAGTCAGTAGCTTCAATCATTTCTGGTATATGAATAACATGATGTTTTTCAATGGCAAAAATCAATGAATATTGTAAATGCACAAACAGTAATTTCTCCGCATTGCAAGGTGCAATTCTGAAATTTTTTGCTTTTTCCTGCTCCTCTTAGCATGATAAAGAAGATTCAAAGAGAGTGAGATGCCAGCTCCTTTCATTCAGTCAGTAGCTTCAATCATTTCTGGACGTTTTTCAATGGCAAAAATCAATGAATATTGTAAATGCACAAACAGTAATTTCTCCGCATTGCAAGGTGCAATTCTGAAATTTTTTGCTTTTTCCTGCTCCTCTTAGCATGATAAAGAAGATTCAAAGAGAGTGAGATGCCAGCTCCTTTCATTCAGTCAGTAGCTTCAATCATTTCTGGACGTTTTTCAATGGCAAAAATCAATGAATATTGTAAATGCACAAACAGTAATTTCTCCGCATTGCAAGGTGCAATTCTGAAATTTTTTGCTTTTTCCTGCTCCTCTTAGCATGATAAAGAAGATTAAAAGAGAGTGAGATGCCAGCTCCTTTCATTCAGTCAGTAGCTTCAATCATTTCTGGACGTTTTTCAATGGCAAAAATAAATGAATATTGTAAATGCACAAACAGTAATTTCTCCGCATTGCAAGGTGCAATTCTGAAATTTTTTGCTTTTTCCTGCTCCTCTTAGCATGATAAAGAAGATTCAAAGAGAGTGAGATGCCAGCTCCTTTCATTCAGTCAGTAGCTTCAAACATTTCTGGTATATGAATAACATGATGTTTTTCAATGGCAAAAATCAATGAATATTGTAAATGCACAAACAGTAATTTCTCCGCATTGCAAGGTGCAATTCTGAAATTTTTTGCTTTTTCCTGCTCCTCTTAGCATGATAAAGAAGATTCAAAGAGAGTGAGATGCCAGCTCCTTTCATTCAGTCAGTAGCTTCAATCATTTCTGGTATATGAATAACATGATGTTTTTCAATGGCAAAAATCAATGAATATTGTAAATGCACAAACAGTAATTTTTCCGCATTGCAAGGTGCAATTCTGAAATTTTTTGCTTTTTCCTGCTCCTCTTAGCATGGTAAAGAAGATTCAAAGAGAGTGAGATGCCAGCTCCTTTCATTCAGTCAGTAGCTTCAATCATTTCTGGACGTTTTTCAATGGCAAAAATCATTGAATATTGTAAATGCACAAACAGTAATTTCTCCGCATTGCAAGGTGCAATTCTGAAATTTTTGCTTTTTCCTGCTCCTCTTAGCATGATAAACAAGATTCAAAGAGAGTGAGATGCCAGCTCCTTTCATTCAGTCAGTAGCTTCAATCATTTCTGGACGTTTTTCAATGGCAAAAATCAATGAATATTGTAAATGCACAATCAGTAATTTCTCCACATTGCAAGGTGCAATTCTGAAATTTTTTGCTTTTTCCTGCTCCTCTTAGCATGATAAAGAAGATTCAAAGAGAGTGAGATGCCAGCTCCTTTCATTCAGTCAGTAGCTTCAATCATTTCTGGACGTTTTCCTATGGCAAAAATCAATGAATATTGTAAATGCACAAACAGTAATTTCTCCGCATTGCAAGGTGCAATTCTGAAATTTTTTGCTTTTTCCTGCTCCTCTTAGCATGATAAACAAGATTCAAAGAGAGTGAGATGCCAGCTCCTTTCATTCAGTCAGTAGCTTCAATCATTTCTGGACGTTTTTCAATGGCAAAAATCAATGAATATTGTAAATGCACAAACAGTAATTTCTCCGCATTGCAAGGTGCAATTCTGAAATTTTTTGCTTTTTCCTGCTCCTCTTAGCATGATAAAGAAGATTCAAAGAGAGTGAGATGCCAGCTCCTTTCATTCAGTCAGTAGCTTCAATCATTTCTGGACGTTTTTCAATGGCAAAAATCAATGAATATTGTAAATGCACAAACAGTAATTTCTCCGCATTGCAAGGTGCAATTCTGAAATTTTTTGCTTTTTCCTGCTCCTCTTAGCATGATAAAGAAGATTCAAAGAGAGTGAGATGCCAGCTCCTTTCATTCAGTCAGTAGCTTCAATCATTTCTGGACGTTTTTCAATGGCAAAAATCAATGAATATTGTAAATGCACAAACAGTAATTTCTCCGCATTGCAAGGTGCAATTCTGAAATTTTTTGCTTTTTCCTGCTCCTCTTAGCATGATAAAGAAGATTCAAAGAGAATGAGATGCCAGCTCCTTTCATTCAGTCAGTAGCTTCAATCATTTCTGGTATATGAATAACATGATGTTTTTCAATGGCAAAAATCAATGAATATTGTAAATGCACAAACAGTAATTTCTCCGCATTGCAAGGTGCAATTCTGAAATTTTTTGCTTTTTCCTGCTCCTCTTAGCATGATAAAGAAGATTCAAAGAGAGTGAGATGCCAGCTCCTTTCATTCAGTCAGTAGCTTCAATCATTTCTGGACGTTTTTCAATGGCAAAAATCAATGAATATTGTAAATGCACAAACAGTAATTTCTCCGCATTGCAAGGTGCAATTCTGAAATTTTTTGCTTTTTCCTGCTCCTCTTAGCATGATAAACAAGATTCAAAGAGAGTGAGATGCCAGCTCCTTTCATTCAGTCAGTAGCTTCAATCATTTCTGGACGTTTTTCAATGGCAAAAATCAATGAATATTGTAAATGCACAAACAGTAATTTCTCCGCATTGCAAGGTGCAATTCTGAAATTTTTTGCTTTTTCCTGCTCCTCTTAGCATGATAAAAAAGATTCAAAGAGAGTGAGATGCCAGCTCCTTTCATTCAGTCAGTAGCTTCAATCATTTCTGGACGTTTTTCAATGGCAAAAATCATTGAATATTGTAAATGCACAAACAGTAATTTCTCCGCATTGCAAGGTGCAATTCTGAAATTTTTTGCTTTTTCCTGCTTCTCTTAGCATGATAAAGAAGATTCAAAGAGAGTGAGATGCCAGCTCCTTTCATTCAGTCAGTAGCTTCAATCATTTCTGGTATATGAATAACATGATGTTTTTCAATGGCAAAAATCAATGAATATTGTAAATGCACAAACAGTAATTTCTCCGCATTGCAAGGTGCAATTCTGAAATTTTTTGCTTTTTCCTGCTCCTCTTAGCATGATAAAGAAGATTCAAAGAGAGTGAGATGCCAGCTCCTTTCATTCAGTCAGTAGCTTCAATCATTTCTGGACGTTTTTCAATGGCAAAAATCAATGAATATTGTAAATGCACAAACAGTAATTTCTCCGCATTGCAAGGTGCAATTCTGAAATTTTTTGCTTTTTCCTGCTCCTCTTAGCATGATAAAGAAGATTCAAAGAGAGTGAGATGCCAGCTCCTTTCATTCAGTCAGTAGCTTCAATCATTTCTGGACGTTTTTCAATGGCAAAAATCAATGAATATTGTAAATGCACAAACAGTAATTTCTCCGCATTGCAAGGTGCAATTCTGAAATTTTTTGCTTTTTCCTGCTCCTCTTAGCATGATAAAGAAGATTAAAAGAGAGTGAGATGCCAGCTCCTTTCATTCAGTCAGTAGCTTCAATCATTTCTGGACGTTTTTCAATGGCAAAAATAAATGAATATTGTAAATGCACAAACAGTAATTTCTCCGCATTGCAAGGTGCAATTCTGAAATTTTTTGCTTTTTCCTGCTCCTCTTAGCATGATAAAGAAGATTCAAAGAGAGTGAGATGCCAGCTCCTTTCATTCAGTCAGTAGCTTCAAACATTTCTGGTATATGAATAACATGATGTTTTTCAATGGCAAAAATCAATGAATATTGTAAATGCACAAACAGTAATTTCTCCGCATTGCAAGGTGCAATTCTGAAATTTTTTGCTTTTTCCTGCTCCTCTTAGCATGATAAAGAAGATTCAAAGAGAGTGAGATGCCAGCTCCTTTCATTCAGTCAGTAGCTTCAATCATTTCTGGTATATGAATAACATGATGTTTTTCAATGGCAAAAATCAATGAATATTGTAAATGCACAAACAGTAATTTTTCCGCATTGCAAGGTGCAATTCTGAAATTTTTTGCTTTTTCCTGCTCCTCTTAGCATGGTAAAGAAGATTCAAAGAGAGTGAGATGCCAGCTCCTTTCATTCAGTCAGTAGCTTCAATCATTTCTGGACGTTTTTCAATGGCAAAAATCATTGAATATTGTAAATGCACAAACAGTAATTTCTCCGCATTGCAAGGTGCAATTCTGAAATTTTTGCTTTTTCCTGCTCCTCTTAGCATGATAAACAAGATTCAAAGAGAGTGAGATGCCAGCTCCTTTCATTCAGTCAGTAGCTTCAATCATTTCTGGACGTTTTTCAATGGCAAAAATCAATGAATATTGTAAATGCACAATCAGTAATTTCTCCACATTGCAAGGTGCAATTCTGAAATTTTTTGCTTTTTCCTGCTCCTCTTAGCATGATAAAGAAGATTCAAAGAGAGTGAGATGCCAGCTCCTTTCATTCAGTCAGTAGCTTCAATCATTTCTGGACGTTTTCCTATGGCAAAAATCAATGAATATTGTAAATGCACAAACAGTAATTTCTCCGCATTGCAAGGTGCAATTCTGAAATTTTTTGCTTTTTCCTGCTCCTCTTAGCATGATAAACAAGATTCAAAGAGAGTGAGATGCCAGCTCCTTTCATTCAGTCAGTAGCTTCAATCATTTCTGGACGTTTTTCAATGGCAAAAATCAATGAATATTGTAAATGCACAAACAGTAATTTCTCCGCATTGCAAGGTGCAATTCTGAAATTTTTTGCTTTTTCCTGCTCCTCTTAGCATGATAAAGAAGATTCAAAGAGAGTGAGATGCCAGCTCCTTTCATTCAGTCAGTAGCTTCAATCATTTCTGGACGTTTTTCAATGGCAAAAATCAATGAATATTGTAAATGCACAAACAGTAATTTCTCCGCATTGCAAGGTGCAATTCTGAAATTTTTTGCTTTTTCCTGCTCCTCTTAGCATGATAAAGAAGATTCAAAGAGAGTGAGATGCCAGCTCCTTTCATTCAGTCAGTAGCTTCAATCATTTCTGGACGTTTTTCAATGGCAAAAATCAATGAATATTGTAAATGCACAAACAGTAATTTCTCCGCATTGCAAGGTGCAATTCTGAAATTTTTTGCTTTTTCCTGCTCCTCTTAGCATGATAAAGAAGATTCAAAGAGAATGAGATGCCAGCTCCTTTCATTCAGTCAGTAGCTTCAATCATTTCTGGTATATGAATAACATGATGTTTTTCAATGGCAAAAATCAATGAATATTGTAAATGCACAAACAGTAATTTCTCCGCATTGCAAGGTGCAATTCTGAAATTTTTTGCTTTTTCCTGCTCCTCTTAGCATGATAAAGAAGATTCAAAGAGAGTGAGATGCCAGCTCCTTTCATTCAGTCAGTAGCTTCAATCATTTCTGGACGTTTTTCAATGGCAAAAATCAATGAATATTGTAAATGCACAAACAGTAATTTCTCCGCATTGCAAGGTGCAATTCTGAAATTTTTTGCTTTTTCCTGCTCCTCTTAGCATGATAAACAAGATTCAAAGAGAGTGAGATGCCAGCTCCTTTCATTCAGTCAGTAGCTTCAATCATTTCTGGACGTTTTTCAATGGCAAAAATCAATGAATATTGTAAATGCACAAACAGTAATTTCTCCGCATTGCAAGGTGCAATTCTGAAATTTTTTGCTTTTTCCTGCTCCTCTTAGCATGATAAAAAAGATTCAAAGAGAGTGAGATGCCAGCTCCTTTCATTCAGTCAGTAGCTTCAAACATTTCTGGTATATGAATAACATGATGTTTTTCAATGGCAAAAATCAATGAATATTGTAGATGCACAAACAGTAATTTCTCCGCATTGCAAGGTGCAATTCTGAAATTTTTTGCTTTTTCCTGCTCCTCTTAGCATGATAAAGAAGATTCAAAGAGAGTGAGATGCCAGCTCCTTTCATTCAGTCAGTAGCTTCAATCATTTCTGGACGTTTTTCAATGGCAAAAATCATTGAATATTGTAAATGCACAAACAGTAATTTCTCCGCATTGCAAGGTGCAATTCTGAAATTTTTTGCTTTTTCCTGCTCATCTTAGCATGATAAAGAAGATTCAAAGAGAGTGAGATGCCAGCTCCTTTCATTCAGTCAGTAGCTTCAATCATTTCTGGTATATGAATAACATGATGTTTTTCAATGGCAAAAATCAATGAATGTTGTAAATGCACAAACAGTAATTTCTCCGCATTGCAAGGTGCAATTCTGAAATTTCTTGCTTTTTCCTGCTCCTCTTAGCATGATAAAGAAGATTCAAAGAGAATGAGATGCCAGCTCCTTTCATTCAGTCAGTAGCTTCAATCATTTCTGGACGTTTTTCAATGGCAAAAATCAATGAATATTGTAAATGCACAAACAGTAATTTCTCCGCATTGCAAGGTGCAATTCTGAAATTTTTTGCTTTTTCCTGCTCCTCTTAGCATGATAAAGAAGAATCAAAGAGAGTGAGATGCCAGCTCCTTTCATTCAGTCAGTAGCTTCAATCATTTCTGGACGTTTTTCAGTGGCAAAAATCAATGAATATTGTAAATGCACAGACAGTAATTTCTCCGCATTGCAAGGTGCAATTCTGAAATTTTTTGCTTTTTCCTGCTCCTATTAGCATGATAAAGAAGATTCAAAGAGAGTGAGATGCCAGCTCCTTTCATTCAGTCAGTAGCTTCAAACATTTCTGGTATATGAATAACATGATGTTTTTCAATGGCAAAAATCAATGAATATTGTAAATGCACAAACAGTAATTTCTCCGCATTGCAAGGTGCAATTCTGAAATTTTTTGCTTTTTCCTGCTCCTCTTAGCATGGTAAAGAAGATTCAAAGAGAGTGAGATGCCAGCTCCTTTCATTCAGTCAGTAGCTTCAATCATTTCTGGACGTTTTTCAATGGCAAAAATCATTGAATATTGTAAATGCACAAACAGTAATTTCTCCGCATTGCAAGGTGCAATTCTGAAATTTTTGCTTTTTCCTGCTCCTCTTAGCATGATAAACAAGATTCAAAGAGAGTGAGATGCCAGCTCCT
Source organism: Phyllobates terribilis (assembly GCF_046119375.1). Lineage (NCBI taxonomy): Eukaryota > Metazoa > Chordata > Amphibia > Anura > Dendrobatidae > Phyllobates > Phyllobates terribilis. Next base: position 54,068 of record NW_027364335.1, read on the forward strand.
TTCATTCAGTCAGTAGCTTCAATCATTTCTGGACGTTTTTCAATGGCAAAAATCAATGAATATTGTAAATGCACAAACAGTAATTTCTCCGCATTGCAAGGTGCAATTCTGAAATTTTTTGCTTTTTCCTGCTCCTCATAGCATGATAAAGAAGATTCAAAGAGAGTGAGATGCCAGCTCCTTTCATTCAGTCAGTAGCTTCAATCATTTCTGGACGTTTTTCAATGGCAAAAATCAATGAATATTGTAAATGCACAAACAGTAATTTCTCCGCATTGCAAGGTGCAATTCTGAAATTTTTTGCTTTTTCCTGCTCCTCTTAGCATGATAAACAAGATTCAAAGAGAGTGAGATGCCAGCTCCTTTCATTCAGTCAGTAGCTTCAATCATTTCTGGACGTTTTTCAATGGCAAAAATCAATGAATATTGTAAATGCACAAACAGTAATTTCTCCGCATTGCAAGGTGCAATTCTGAAATGTTTTGCTTTTTCCTGCTCCTCTTAGCATGATAAAGAAGATTCAAAGAGAGTGAGATGCCAGCTCCTTTCATTCAGTCAGTAGCTTCAATCATTTCTGGACGTTTTTCAATGGCAAAAATCAATGAATATTGTAAATGCACAAACAGTAATTTCTCCGCATTGCAAGGTGCAATTCTGAAATTTTTTGCTTTTTCCTGCTCCTCTTAGCATGATAAAGAAGATTCAAAGAGAGTGAGATGCCAGCTCCTTTCATTCAGTCAGTAGCTTCAATCATTTCTGGACGTTTTTCAATGGCAAAAATCAATGAATATTGTAAATGCACAAACAGTAATTTCTCCGCATTGCAAGGTGCAATTCTGAAATTTTTTGCTTTTTCCTGCTCCTCTTAGCATGATAAAGAAGATTCAAAGAGAGTGAGATGCCAGCTCCTTTCATTCAGTCAGTAGCTTCAATCATTTCTGGACGTTTTTCAATGGCAAAAATCAATGAATATTGTAAATGCACAAACAGTAATTTCTCCGCATTGCAAGGTGCAATTCTGAAATTTTTTGCTTTTTCCTGCTCCTCTTAGCATGATAAATAAGATTCAAAGAGAGTGAGTTGCCAGCTCCTTTCATTCAGTCAGTAGCTTCAATCATTTCTGGACGTTTTTCAATGGCAAAAATCATTGAATATTGTAAATGCACAAACAGTAATTTCTCCGCATTGCAAGGTGCAATTCTGAAATTTTTTGCTTTTTCCTGCTCCTCTTAGCATGATAAAGAAGATTCAAAGAGAATGAGATGCCAGCTCCTTTCATTCAGTCAGTAGCTTCAATCATTTCTGGTATATGAATAACATGATGTTTTTCAATGGCAAAAATCAATGAATATTGTAAATGCACAAACAGTAATTTCTCCGCATTGCAAGGTGCAATTCTGAAATTTTTTGCTTTTTCCTGCTCCTCTTAGCATGATAAAGAAGATTCAAAGAGAGTGAGATGCCAGCTCCTTTCATTCAGTCAGTAGCTTCAATCATTTCTGGACGTTTTTCAATGGCAAAAATCAATGAATATTGTAAATGCACAAACAGTAATTTCTCCGCATTGCAAGGTGCAATTCTGAAATTTTTTGCTTTTTCCTGCTCCTCTTAGCATGATAAACAAGATTCAAAGAGAGTGAGATGCCAGTTCCTTTCATTCAGTCAGTAGCTTCAATCATTTCTGGACGTTTTTCAATGGCAAAAATCAATGAATATTGTAAATGCACAAACAGTAATTTCTCCGCATTGCAAGGTGCAATTCTGAAATTTTTTGCTTTTTCCTGCTCCTCTTAGCATGATAAAAAAGATTCAAAGAGAGTGAGATGCCAGCTCCTTTCATTCAGTCAGTAGCTTCAAACATTTCTGGTATATGAATAACATGATGTTTTTCAATGGCAAAAATCAATGAATATTGTAGATGCACAAACAGTAATTTCTCCGCATTGCAAGGTGCAATTCTGAAATTTTTTGCTTTTTCCTGCTCCTCTTAGCATAATAAAGAAGATTCAAAGAGAGTGAGATGCCAGCTCCTTTCATTCAGTCAGTAGCTTCAATCATTTCTGGACGTTTTTCAATGGCAAAAATCATTGAATATTGTAAATGCACAAACAGCAATTTCTCCGCATTGCAAGGTGCAATTCTGAATTTTTTTGCTTTTTCCTGCTCACCTTAGCATGATAAAGAAGATTCAAAGAGAGTGAGATGCCAGCTCCTTTCATTCAGTCAGTAGCTTCAATCATTTCTGGTATATGAATAACATGATGTTTTTCAATGGCAAAAATCAATGAATATTGTAAATGCACAAACAGTAATTTCTCCGCATTGCAAGGTGCAATTCTGAAATTTTTTGCTTTTTCCTGCTCCTCTTAGCATGATAAAGAAGATTCAAAGAGAATGAGATGCCAGCTCCTTTCATTCAGTCAGTAGCTTCAATCATTTCTGGACGTTTTTCAATGGCAAAAATCAATGAATATTGTAAATGCACAAACAGTAATTTCTCCGCATTGCAAGGTGCAATTCTGAAATTTTTTGCTTTTTCCTGCTCCTCTTAGCATGATAAACAAGATTCAAAGAGAGTGAGATGCCAGCTCCTTTCATTCAGTCAGTAGCTTCAATCATTTCTGGACGTTTGTCAATGGCAAAAATCAATGAATATTGTAAATGCACAAACAGTAATTTCTCCGCATTGCAAGGTGCAATTCTGAAATTTTTTGCTTTATCCTGCTCCTCTAAGCATGATAAAGAAGATTCAAAGAGAGTGAGATGCCAGCTCCTTTCCTTCAGTCAGTAGCTTCAAACATTTCTGGTATATGAATAACATGATGTTTTTCAAAGGCAAAAATCAATGAATATTGTAAATGCACAAACAGTAATTTCTCCGCATTGCAAGGTGCAATTCTGAAATTTTTTGCTTTTTCCTGCTCCTCTTAGCATGATAAAGAAGATTCAAAGAGAGTGAGATGCCAGCTCCTTTCATTCAGTCAGTAGCTTCAATCATTTCTGGACGTTTTTCAATGGCAAAAATCAATGAATATTGTAAATGCACAAACAGTAATTTCTCCACATTGCAAGGTGCAATTCTGAAATTTTTTGCTTTTTCCTGCTCCTCTTAGCATGATAAAGAAGAATCAAAGAGAGTGAGATGCCAGCTCCTTTCATTCAGTCAGTAGCTTCAATCATTTCTGGACGTTTTTCAGTGGCAAAAATCAATGAATATTGTAAATGCACAGACAGTAATTTCTCCGCATTGCAAGGTGCAATTCTGAAATTTTTTGCTTTTTCCTGCTCCTCTTAGCATGATAAACAAGATTCAAAGAGAGTGAGATGCCAGCTCCTTTCATTCAGTCAGTAGCTTCAATCATTTCTGGACGTTTTTCAATGGCAAAAATCATTGAATATTGTAAATGCACAAACAGTAATTTCTCCGCATTGCAAGGTGCAATTCTGAAATTTTTTGCTTTTTCCTGCTCCTCTTAGCATGATAAAGAAGATTCAAAGAGAATGAGATGCCAGCTCCTTTCATTCAGTCAGTAGCTTCAATCATTTCTGGTATATGAATAACATGATGTTTTTCAATGGCAAAAATCAATGAATATTGTAAATGCACAAACAGTAATTTCTCCGCATTGCAAGGTGCAATTCTGAAATTTTTTGCTTTTTCCTGCTCCTCTTAGCATGATAAAGAAGATTCAAAGAGAGTGAGATGCCAGCTCCTTTCATTCAGTCAGTAGCTTCAATCATTTCTGGACGTTTTTCAATGGCAAAAATCAATGAATATTGTAAATGCACAAACAGTAATTTCTCCGCATTGCAAGGTGCAATTCTGAAATTTTTTGCTTTTTCCTGCTCCTCTTAGCATGATAAACAAGATTCAAAGAGAGTGAGATGCCAGTTCCTTTCATTCAGTCAGTAGCTTCAATCATTTCTGGACGTTTTTCAATGGCAAAAATCAATGAATATTGTAAATGCACAAACAGTAATTTCTCCGCATTGCAAGGTGCAATTCTGAAATTTTTTGCTTTTTCCTGCTCCTCTTAGCATGATAAAAAAGATTCAAAGAGAGTGAGATGCCAGCTCCTTTCATTCAGTCAGTAGCTTCAAACATTTCTGGTATATGAATAGCATGATGTTTTTCAATGGCAAAAATCAATGAATATTGTAGATGCACAAACAGTAATTTCTCCGCATTGCAAGGTGCAATTCTGCAATTTTTTGCTTTTTCCTGCTCCTCTTAGCATGATAAAGAAGATTCAAAGAGAATGAGATGCCAGCTCCTTTCATTCAGTCAGTAGCTTCAATCATTTCTGGACGTTTTTCAATGGCAAAAATCATTGAATATTGTAAATGCACAAACAGCAATTTCTCCGCATTGCAAGGTGCAATTCTGAATTTTTTTGCTTTTTCCTGCTCACCTTAGCATGATAAAGAAGATTCAAAGAGAGTGAGATGCCAGCTCCTTTCATTCAGTCAGTAGCTTCAATCATTTCTGGTATATGAATAACATGATGTTTTTCAATGGCAAAAATCAATGAATATTGTAAATGCACAAACAGTAATTTCTCCACATTGCAAGGTGCAATTCTGAAATTTTTTGCTTTTTCCTGCTCCTCTTAGCATGATAAAGAAGATTCAAAGAGAATGAGATGCCAGCTCCTTTCATTCAGTCAGTAGCTTCAATCATTTCTGTACGTTTTTCAATGGCAAAAATCAATGAATATTGTAAATGCACAAACAGTAATTTCTCCGCATTGCAAGGTGCAATTCTGAAATTTTTTGCTTTTTCCTGCTCCTCTTAGCATGATAAACAAGATTCAAAGAGAGTGAGATGCCAGCTCCTTTCATTCAGTCAGTAGCTTCAATCATTTCTGGACGTTTGTCAATGGCAAAAATCAATGAATATTGTAAATGCACAAACAGTAATTTCTCCGCATTGCAAGGTGCAATTCTGAAATTTTTTGCTTTTTCCTGCTCCTCTAAGCATGATAAAGAAGATTCAAAGAGAGTGAGATGCCAGCTCCTTTCCTTCAGTCAGTAGCTTCAAACATTTCTGGTATATGAATAACATGATGTTTTTCAATGGCAAAAATCAATGAATATTGTAAATGCACAAACAGTAATTTCTCCGCATTGCAAGGTGCAATTCTGAAATTTTTTGCTTTTTCCTGCTCCTCTTAGCATGATAAAGAAGATTCAAAGAGAGTGAGATGCCAGCTCCTTTCATTCAGTCAGTAGCTTCAATCATTTCTGGACGTTTTTCAATGGCAAAAATCATTGAATATTGTAAATGCACAAACAGTAATTTCTCCGCATTGCAAGGTGCAATTCTGAAATTTTTTGCTTTTTCCTGCTCCTCTTAGCATGATAAAGAAGATTCAAAGAGAGTGAGATGCCAGCTCCTTTCATTCAGTCAGTAGCTTCAATCATTTCTGGTATATGAATAACATGATGTTTTTCAATGGCAAAAATCAATGAATATTGTAAATGCACAAACAGTAATTTCTCCGCATTGCAAGGTGCAATTCTGAAATTTTTTGCTTTTTCCTGCTCCTCTTAGCATGATAAAGAAGATTCAAAGAGAGTGAGATGCCAGCTCCTTTCATTCAGTCAGTAGCTTCAATCATTTCTGGACGTTTTTCAATGGCAAAAATCAATGAATATTGTAAATGCACAAACAGTAATTTCTCCGCATTGCAAGGTGCAATTCTGAAATTTTTTGCTTTTTCCTGCTCCTCTTAGCATGATAAACAAGATTCAAAGAGAGTGAGATGCCAGCTCCTTTCATTCAGTCAGTAGCTTCAATCATTTCTGGACGTTTTTCAATGGCAAAAATCAATGAATATTGTAAATGCACAAACAGTAATTTCTCCGCATTGCAAGGTGCAATTCTGAAATTTTTTGCTTTTTTCTGCTCTTCTCAGCATGATAAAGAAGACTCAAAGAGAGTGAGATGCCAGCTCCTTTCATTCAGTCAGTAGCTTCAAACATTTCTGGTATATGAATAACATGATGTTTTTCAATGGCAAAAATCAATGAATATTGTAAATGCACAAACAGTAATTTCTCCGCATTGCAAGGTGCAATTCTGAAATTTTTTGCTTTTTCCTGCTCCTCTTAGCATGATAAAGAAGATTCAAAGAGAGTGAGATGCCAGCTCCTTTCATTCAGTCAGTAGCTTCAATCATTTCTGGACGTTTTTCAATGGCAAAAATCAATGAATATTGTAAATGCACAAACAGTAATTTCTCCGCATTGCAAGGTGCAATTCTGAAATTTTTTGCTTTTTCCTGCTCCTCTTAGCATGATAAAGAAGATTCAAAGAGAGTGAGATGCCAGCTCCTTTCATTCAGTCAGTAGCTTCAATCATTTCTGGACGTTTTTCAATGGCAAAAATCATTGAATATTGTAAATGCACAAACAGTAATTTCTCCGCATTGCAAGGTGCAATTCTGAAATTTTTTGCTTTTTCCTGCTCCTCTTAGCATGATAAAGAAGATTCAAAGAGAGTGAGATGCCAGCTCCTTTCATTCAGTCAGTAGCTTCAATCATTTCTGGTATATGAATAACATGATGTTTTTCAATGGCAAAAATCAATGAATATTGTAAATGCACAAACAGTAATTTCTCCGCATTGCAAGGTGCAATTCTGAAATTTTTTGCTTTTTCCTGCTCCTCTTAGCATGATAAAGAAGATTCAAAGAGAGTGAGATGCCAGCTCCTTTCATTCAGTCAGTAGCTTCAATCATTTCTGGACGTTTTTCAATGGCAAAAATCATTGAATATTGTAAATGCACAAACAGTAATTTCTCCGCATTGCAAGGTGCAATTCTGAAATTTTTTGCTTTTTCCTGCTCCTCTTAGCATGATAAACAAGATTCAAAGAGAGTGAGATGCCAGCTCCTTTCATTCAGTCAGTAGCTTCAATCATTTCTGGACGTTTTTCAATGGCAAAAATCAATGAATATTGTAAATGCACAAACAGTAATTTCTCCGCATTGCAAGGTGCAATTCTGAAATTTTTTGCTTTTTCCTGCTCCTCTTAGCATGATAAAGAAGATTCAAAGAGAGTGAGATGCCAGCTCCTTTCATTCAGTCAGTAGCTACAATCATTTCTGGACGTTTTTCAATGGCAAAAATCAATGAATATTGTAAATGCACAAACAGTAATTTCTCCGCATTGCAAGGTGCAATTCTGAAATTTTTTGCTTTTTCCTGCTCCTCTTAGCATGATAAAGAAGATTCAAAGAGAGTGAGATGCCAGCTCCTTTCATTCAGTCAGTAGCTTCAATCATTTCTGGACGTTTTTCAATGGCAAAAATCAATGAATATTGTAAATGCACAAACAGTAATTTCTCCGCATTGCAAGGTGCAATTCTGAAATTTTTTGCTTTTTCCTGCTCCTCTTAGCATGATAAACAAGATTCAAAGAGAGTGAGATGCCAGCTCCTTTCATTCAGTCAGTAGCTTCAATCATTTCTGGACGTTTGTCAATGGCAAAAATCAATGAATATTGTAAATGCACAAACAGTAATTTCTCCGCATTGCAAGGTGCAATTCTGAAATTTTTTGCTTTTTCCTGCTCCTCTAAGCATGATAAAGAAGATTCAAAGAGAGTGAGATGCCAGCTCCTTTCCTTCAGTCAGTAGCTTCAAACATTTCTGGTATATGAATAACATGATGTTTTTCAATGGCAAAAATCAATGAATATTGTAAATGCACAAACAGTAATTTCTCCGCATTGCAAGGTGCAATTCTGAAATTTTTTGCTTTTTCCTGCTCCTCTTAGCATGATAAAGAAGATTCAAAGAGAGTGAGATGCCAGCTCCTTTCATTCAGTCAGTAGCTTCAATCATTTCTGGACGTTTTTCAATGGCAAAAATCATTGAATATTGTAAATGCACAAACAGTAATTTCTCCGCATTGCAAGGTGCAATTCTGAAATTTTTTGCTTTTTCCTGCTCCTCTTAGCATGATAAAGAAGATTCAAAGAGAGTGAGATGCCAGCTCCTTTCATTCAGTCAGTAGCTTCAATCATTTCTGGACGTTTTTTCAATGGCAAAAATCATTGAATATTGTAAATGCACAAACAGTAATTTCTCCGCATTGCAAGGTGCAATTCTGAAATTTTTTGCTTTTTCCTGCTCCTCTTAGCATGATAAACAAGATTCAAAGAGAGTGAGATGCCAGCTCCTTTCATTCAGTCAGTAGCTTCAATCATTTCTGGACGTTTTTCAATGGCAAAAATCAATGAATATTGTAAATGCACAAACAGTAATTTCTCCGCATTGCAAGGTGCAATTCTGAAATTTTTTGCTTTTTCCTGCTCCTCTTAGCATGATAAAGAAGATTCAAAGAGAGTGAGATGCCAGCTCCTTTCATTCAGTCAGTAGCTACAATCATTTCTGGACGTTTTTCAATGGCAAAAATCAATGAATATTGTAAATGCACAAACAGTAATTTCTCCGCATTGCAAGGTGCAATTCTGAAATTTTTTGCTTTTTCCTGCTCCTCTTAGCATGATAAAGAAGATTCAAAGAGAGTGAGATGCCAGCTCCTTTCATTCAGTCAGTAGCTTCAATCATTTCTGGACGTTTTTCAATGGCAAAAATCAATGAATATTGTAAATGCACAAACAGTAATTTCTCCGCATTGCAAGGTGCAATTCTGAAATTTTTTGCTTTTTCCTGCTCCTCTTAGCATGATAAACAAGATTCAAAGAGAGTGAGATGCCAGCTCCTTTCATTCAGTCAGTAGCTTCAATCATTTCTGGACGTTTGTCAATGGCAAAAATCAATGAATATTGTAAATGCACAAACAGTAATTTCTCCGCATTGCAAGGTGCAATTCTGAAATTTTTTGCTTTTTCCTGCTCCTCTAAGCATGATAAAGAAGATTCAAAGAGAGTGAGATGCCAGCTCCTTTCCTTCAGTCAGTAGCTTCAAACATTTCTGGTATATGAATAACATGATGTTTTTCAATGGCAAAAATCAATGAATATTGTAAATGCACAAACAGTAATTTCTCCGCATTGCAAGGTGCAATTCTGAAATTTTTTGCTTTTTCCTGCTCCTCTTAGCATGATAAAGAAGATTCAAAGAGAGTGAGATGCCAGCTCCTTTCATTCAGTCAGTAGCTTCAATCATTTCTGGACGTTTTTCAATGGCAAAAATCATTGAATATTGTAAATGCACAAACAGTAATTTCTCCGCATTGCAAGGTGCAATTCTGAAATTTTTTGCTTTTTCCTGCTCCTCTTAGCATGATAAAGAAGATTCAAAGAGAGTGAGATGCCAGCTCCTTTCATTCAGTCAGTAGCTTCAATCATTTCTGGTATATGAATAACATGATGTTTTTCAATGGCAAAAATCAATGAATATTGTAAATGCACAAACAGTAATTTCTCCGCATTGCAAGGTGCAATTCTGAAATTTTTTGCTTTTTCCTGCTCCTCTTAGCATGATAAAGAAGATTCAAAGAGAGTGAGATGCCAGCTCCTTTCATTCAGTCAGTAGCTTCAATCATTTCTGGACGTTTTTCAATGGCAAAAATCATTGAATATTGTAAATGCACAAACAGTAATTTCTCCGCATTGCAAGGTGCAATTCTGAAATTTTTTGCTTTTTCCTGCTCCTCTTAGCATGATAAAGAAGATTCAAAGAGAGTGAGATGCCAGCTCCTTTCATTCAGTCAGTAGCTTCAATCATTTCTGGTATATGAATAACATGATGTTTTTCAATGGCAAAAATCAATGAATATTGTAAATGCACAAACAGTAATTTCTCCGCATTGCAAGGTGCAATTCTGAAATTTTTTGCTTTTTCCTGCTCCTCTTAGCATGATAAAGAAGATTCAAAGAGAGTGAGATGCCAGCTCCTTTCATTCAGTCAGTAGCTTCAATCATTTCTGGACGTTTTTCAATGGCAAAAATCAATGAATATTGTAAATGCACAAACAGTAATTTCTCCGCATTGCAAGGTGCAATTCTGAAATTTTTTGCTTTTTCCTGCTCCTCTTAGCATGATAAACAAGATTCAAAGAGAGTGAGATGCCAGCTCCTTTCATTCAGTCAGTAGCTTCAATCATTTCTGGACGTTTTTCAATGGCAAAAATCAATGAATATTGTAAATGCACAAACAGTAATTTCTCCGCATTGCAAGGTGCAATTCTGAAATTTTTTGCTTTTTTCTGCTCCTCTCAGCATGATAAAGAAGACTCAAAGAGAGTGAGATGCCAGCTCCTTTCATTCAGTCAGTAGCTTCAAACATTTCTGGTATATGAATAACATGATGTTTTTCAATGGCAAAAATCAATGAATATTGTAAATGCACAAACAGTAATTTCTCCGCATTGCAAGGTGCAATTCTGAAATTTTTTGCTTTTTCCTGCTCCTCTTAGCATGATAAAGAAGATTCAAAGAGAGTGAGATGCCAGCTCCTTTCATTCAGTCAGTAGCTTCAATCATTTCTGGACGTTTTTCAATGGCAAAAATCAATGAATATTGTAAATGCACAAACAGTAATTTCTCCGCATTGCAAGGTGCAATTCTGAAATTTTTTGCTTTTTCCTGCTCCTCTTAGCATGATAAACAAGATTCAAAGAGAGTGAGATGCCAGCTCCTTTCATTCAGTCAGTAGCTTCAATCATTTCTGGACGTTTTTCAATGGCAAAAATCAATGAATATTGTAAATGCACAAACAGTAATTTCTCCGCATTGCAAGGTGCAATTCTGAAATTTTTTGCTTTTTCCTGCTCCTCTTAGCATGATAAAGAAGATTCAAAGAGAGTGAGATGCCAGCTCCTTTCATTCAGTCAGTAGCTACAATCATTTCTGGACGTTTTTCAATGGCAAAAATCAATGAATATTGTAAATGCACAAACAGTAATTTCTCCGCATTGCAAGGTGCAATTCTGAAATTTTTTGCTTTTTCCTGCTCCTCTTAGCATGATAAAGAAGATTCAAAGAGAGTGAGATGCCAGCTCCTTTCATTCAGTCAGTAGCTTCAAACATTTCTGGTATATGAATAACATGATGTTTTTCAATGGCAAAAATCAATGAATATTGTAAATGCACAAACAGTAATTTCTCCGCATTGCAAGGTGCAATTCTGAAATTTTTTGCTTTTTCCTGCTCCTCTTAGCATGGTAAAGAAGATTCAAAGAGAGTGAGATGCCAGCTCCTTTCATTCAGTCAGTAGCTTCAATCATTTCTGGACGTTTTTCAATGGCAAAAATCATTGAATATTGTAAATGCACAAACAGTAATTTCTCCGCATTGCAAGGTGCAATTCTGAAATTTTTGCTTTTTCCTGCTCCTCTTAGCATGATAAACAAGATTCAAAGAGAGTGAGATGCCAGCTCCTTTCATTCAGTCAGTAGCTTCAATCATTTCTGGACGTTTTTCAATGGCAAAAATCAATGAATATTGAAAATGCACAAACAGTAATTTCTCCGCATTGCAAGGTGCAATTCTGAAATTTTTTGCTTTTTCCTGCTCCTCTTAGCATGATAAAGAAGATTCAAAGAGAGTGAGATGCCAGCTCCTTTCATTCAGTCAGTAGCTTCAATCATTTCTGGACGTTTTCCTATGGCAAAAATCAATGAATATTGTAAATGCACAAACAGTAATTTCTCCGCATTGCAAGGTGCAATTCTGAAATTTTTTGCTTTTTCCTGCTCCTCTTAGCATGATAAACAAGATTCAAAGAGAGTGAGATGCCAGCTCCTTTCATTCAGTCAGTAGCTTCAATCATTTCTGGACGTTTTTCAATGGCAAAAATCAATGAATATTGTAAATGCACAAACAGTAATTTCTCCGCATTGCAAGGTGCAATTCTGAAATTTTTTGCTTTTTCCTGCTCCTCTTAGCATGATAAAGAAGATTCAAAGAGAGTGAGATGCCAGCTCCTTTCATTCAGTCAGTAGCTTCAATCATTTCTGGACGTTTTTCAATGGCAAAAATCAATGAATATTGTAAATGCACAAACAGTAATTTCTCCGCATTGCAAGGTGCAATTCTGAAATTTTTTGCTTTTTCCTGCTCCTCTTAGCATGATAAAGAAGATTCAAAGAGAGTGAGATGCCAGCTCCTTTCATTCAGTCAGTAGCTTCAATCATTTCTGGACGTTTTTCAATGGCAAAAATCAATGAATATTGTAAATGCACAAACAGTAATTTCTCCGCATTGCAAGGTGCAATTCTGAAATTTTTTGCTTTTTCCTGCTCCTCTTAGCATGATAAAGAAGATTCAAAGAGAATGAGATGCCAGCTCCTTTCATTCAGTCAGTAGCTTCAATCATTTCTGGTATATGAATAACATGATGTTTTTCAATGGCAAAAATCAATGAATATTGTAAATGCACAAACAGTAATTTCTCCGCATTGCAAGGTGCAATTCTGAAATTTTTTGCTTTTTCCTGCTCCTCTTAGCATGATAAAGAAGATTCAAAGAGAGTGAGATGCCAGCTCCTTTCATTCAGTCAGTAGCTTCAATCATTTCTGGACGTTTTTCAATGGCAAAAATCAATGAATATTGTAAATGCACAAACAGTAATTTCTCCGCATTGCAAGGTGCAATTCTGAAATTTTTTGCTTTTTCCTGCTCCTCTTAGCATGATAAACAAGATTCAAAGAGAGTGAGATGCCAGCTCCTTTCATTCAGTCAGTAGCTTCAATCATTTCTGGACGTTTTTCAATGGCAAAAATCAATGAATATTGTAAATGCACAAACAGTAATTTCTCCGCATTGCAAGGTGCAATTCTGAAATTTTTTGCTTTTTCCTGCTCCTCTTAGCATGATAAAAAAGATTCAAAGAGAGTGAGATGCCAGCTCCTTTCATTCAGTCAGTAGCTTCAAACATTTCTGGTATATGAATAACATGATGTTTTTCAATGGCAAAAATCAATGAATATTGTAGATGCACAAACAGTAATTTCTCCGCATTGCAAGGTGCAATTCTGAAATTTTTTGCTTTTTCCTGCTCCTCTTAGCATGATAAAGAAGATTCAAAGAGAGTGAGATGCCAGCTCCTTTCATTCAGTCAGTAGCTTCAATCATTTCTGGACGTTTTTCAATGGCAAAAATCATTGAATATTGTAAATGCACAAACAGTAATTTCTCCGCATTGCAAGGTGCAATTCTGAAATTTTTTGCTTTTTCCTGCTCATCTTAGCATGATAAAAAAGATTCAAAGAGAGTGAGATGCCAGCTCCTTTCATTCAGTCAGTAGCTTCAATCATTTCTGGTATATGAATAACATGATGTTTTTCAATGGCAAAAATAAATGAATATTGTAAATGCACAAACAGTAATTTCTCCGCATTGCAAGGTGCAATTCTGAAATTTTTTGCTTTTTCCTGCTCCTCTTAGCATGATAAAGAAGATTCAAAGAGAATGAGATGCCAGCTCCTTTCATTCAGTCAGTAGCTTCAATCATTTCTGGACGTTTTTCAATGGCAAAAATCAATGAATATTGTAAATGCACAAACAGTAATTTCTCCGCATTGCAAGGTGCAATTCTGAAATTTTTTGCTTTTTCCTGCTCCTCTTAGCATGATAAACAAGATTCAAAGAGAGTGAGATGCCAGCTCCTTTCATTCAGTCAGTAGCTTCAATCATTTCTGGACGTTTTTCAATGGCAAAAATCAATGAATATTGTAAATGCACAAACAGTAATTTCTCCGCATTGCAAGGTGCAATTCTGAAATTTTTTGCTTTTTCCTGCTCCTCTAAGCATGATAAAGAAGATTCAAAGAGAGTGAGATGCCAGCTCCTTTCCTTCAGTCAGTAGCTTCAAACATTTCTGGTATATGAATAACATGATGTTTTTCAATGGCAAAAATCAATGAATATTGTAAATGCACAAACAGTAATTTCTCCGCATTGCAAGGTGCAATTCTGAAATTTTTTGCTTTTTCCTGCTCCTCTTAGCATGATAAAGAAGATTCAAAGAGAGTGAGATGCCAGCTCCTTTCATTCAGTCAGTAGCTTCAATCATTTCTGGACGTTTTTCAATGGCAAAAATCAATGAATATTGTAAATGCACAAACAGTAATTTCTCCACATTGCAAGGTGCAATTCTGAAATTTTTTGCTTTTTCCTGCTCCTCTTAGCATGATAAAGAAGAATCAAAGAGAGTGAGATGCCAGCTCCTTTCATTCAGTCAGTAGCTTCAATCATTTCTGGACGTTTTTCAGTGGCAAAAATCAATGAATATTGTAAATGCACAGACAGTAATTTCTCCGCATTGCAAGGTGCAATTCTGAAATTTTTTGCTTTTTCCTGCTCCTCTTAGCATGATAAAGAAGATTCAAAGAGAGTGAGATGCCAGCTCCTTTCATTCAGTCAGTAGCTTCAAACATTTCTGGTAAATGAATAACATGATGTTTTTCAATGGCAAAAATCAATGAATATTGTAAATGCACAAGCACTAATTTCTCCGCATTGCAAGGTGCAATTCTGAAATTTTTTGCTTTTTCCTGCTCCTCTTAGCATGGTAAAGAAGATTCAAAGAGAGTGAGATGCCAGCTCCTTTCATTCAGTCAGTAGCTTCAATCATTTCTGGACGTTTTTCAATGGCAAAAATCATTGAATATTGTAAATGCACAAACAGTAATTTCTCCGCATTGCAAGGTGCAATTCTGAAATTTTTGCTTTTTCCTGCTCCTCTTAGCATGATAAACAAGATTCAAAGAGAGTGAGATGCCAGCTCCTTTCATTCAGTCAGTAGCTTCAATCATTTCTGGACGTTTTTCAATGGCAAAAATCAATGAATATTGTAAATGCACAAACAGTAATTTCTCCGCATTGCAAGGTGCAATTCTGAAATTTTTTGCTTTTTCCTGCTCCTCTTAGCATGATAAAGAAGATTCAAAGAGAGTGAGATGCCAGCTCCTTTCATTCAGTCAGTAGCTTCAATCATTTCTGGTATATGAATAACATGATGTTTTTCAATGGCAAAAATCAATGAATATTGTAAATGCACAAACAGTAATTTCTCCGCATTGCAAGGTGCAATTCTGAAATTTTTTGCTTTTTCCTGCTCCTCTTAGCATGATAAAGAAGATTCAAAGAGAGTGAGATGCCAGCTCCTTTCATTCAGTCAGTAGCTTCAATCATTTCTGGACGTTTTTCAATGGCAAAAATCAATGAATATTGTAAATGCACAAACAGTAATTTCTCCGCATTGCAAGGTGCAATTCTGAAATTTTTTGCTTTTTCCTGCTCCTCTTAGCATGATAAACAAGATTCAAAGAGAGTGAGATGCCAGCTCCTTTCATTCAGTCAGTAGCTTCAATCATTTCTGGACGTTTTTCAATGGCAAAAATCAATGAATATTGTAAATGCACAAACAGTAATTTCTCCGCATTGCAAGGTGCAATTCTGAAATTTTTTGCTTTTTTCTGCTCCTCTCAGCATGATAAAGAAGACTCAAAGAGAGTGAGATGCCAGCTCCTTTCATTCAGTCAGTAGCTTCAAACATTTCTGGTATATGAATAACATGATGTTTTTCAATGGCAAAAATCAATGAATATTGTAAATGCACAAACAGTAATTTCTCCGCATTGCAAGGTGCAATTCTGAAATTTTTTGCTTTTTCCTGCTCCTCTTAGCATGATAAAGAAGATTCAAAGAGAGTGAGATGCCAGCTCCTTTCATTCAGTCAGTAGCTTCAATCATTTCTGGACGTTTTTCAATGGCAAAAATCAATGAATATTGTAAATGCACAAACAGTAATTTCTCCGCATTGCAAGGTGCAATTCTGAAATTTTTTGCTTTTTCCTGCTCCTCTTAGCATGATAAACAAGATTCAAAGAGAGTGAGATGCCAGCTCCTTTCATTCAGTCAGTAGCTTCAATCATTTCTGGACGTTTTTCAATGGCAAAAATCAATGAATATTGTAAATGCACAAACAGTAATTTCTCCGCATTGCAAGGTGCAATTCTGAAATTTTTTGCTTTTTCCTGCTCCTCTTAGCATGATAAAGAAGATTCAAAGAGAGTGAGATGCGAGCTCCTTTCATTCAGTCAGTAGCTACAATCATTTCTGGACGTTTTTCAATGGCAAAAATCAATGAATATTGTAAATGCACAAACAGTAATTTCTCCGCATTGCAAGGTGCAATTCTGAAATTTTTTGCTTTTTCCTGCTCCTCTTAGCATGATAAAGAAGATTCAAAGAGAGTGAGATGCCAGCTCCTTTCATTCAGTCAGTAGCTTCAAACATTTCTGGTATATGAATAACATGATGTTTTTCAATGGCAAAAATCAATGAATATTGTAAATGCACAAACAGTAATTTCTCCGCATTGCAAGGTGCAATTCTGAAATTTTTTGCTTTTTCCTGCTCCTCTTAGCATGGTAAAGAAGATTCAAAGAGAGTGAGATGCCAGCTCCTTTCATTCAGTCAGTAGCTTCAATCATTTCTGGACGTTTTTCAATGGCAAAAATCATTGAATATTGTAAATGCACAAACAGTAATTTCTCCGCATTGCAAGGTGCAATTCTGAAATTTTTGCTTTTTCCTGCTCCTCTTAGCATGATAAACAAGATTCAAAGAGAGTGAGATGCCAGCTCCTTTCATTCAGTCAGTAGCTTCAATCATTTCTGGACGTTTTTCAATGGCAAAAATCAATGAATATTGAAAATGCACAAACAGTAATTTCTCCGCATTGCAAGGTGCAATTCTGAAATTTTTTGCTTTTTCCTGCTCCTCTTAGCATGATAAAGAAGATTCAAAGAGAGTGAGATGCCAGCTCCTTTCATTCAGTCAGTAGCTTCAATCATTTCTGGACGTTTTCCTATGGCAAAAATCAATGAATATTGTAAATGCACAAACAGTAATTTCTCCGCATTGCAAGGTGCAATTCTGAAATTTTTTGCTTTTTCCTGCTCCTCTTAGCATGATAAACAAGATTCAAAGAGAGTGAGATGCCAGCTCCTTTCATTCAGTCAGTAGCTTCAATCATTTCTGGACGTTTTTCAATGGCAAAAATCAATGAATATTGTAAATGCACAAACAGTAATTTCTCCGCATTGCAAGGTGCAATTCTGAAATTTTTTGCTTTTTCCTGCTCCTCTTAGCATGATAAAGAAGATTCAAAGAGAGTGAGATGCCAGCTCCTTTCATTCAGTCAGTAGCTTCAATCATTTCTGGACGTTTTTCAATGGCAAAAATCAATGAATATTGTAAATGCACAAACAGTAATTTCTCCGCATTGCAAGGTGCAATTCTGAAATTTTTTGCTTTTTCCTGCTCCTCTTAGCATGATAAAGAAGATTCAAAGAGAGTGAGATGCCAGCTCCTTTCATTCAGTCAGTAGCTTCAATCATTTCTGGACGTTTTTCAATGGCAAAAATCAATGAATATTGTAAATGCACAAACAGTAATTTCTCCGCATTGCAAGGTGCAATTCTGAAATTTTTTGCTTTTTCCTGCTCCTCTTAGCATGATAAAGAAGATTCAAAGAGAATGAGATGCCAGCTCCTTTCATTCAGTCAGTAGCTTCAATCATTTCTGGTATATGAATAACATGATGTTTTTCAATGGCAAAAATCAATGAATATTGTAAATGCACAAACAGTAATTTCTCCGCATTGCAAGGTGCAATTCTGAAATTTTTTGCTTTTTCCTGCTCCTCTTAGCATGATAAAGAAGATTCAAAGAGAGTGAGATGCCAGCTCCTTTCATTCAGTCAGTAGCTTCAATCATTTCTGGACGTTTTTCAATGGCAAAAATCAATGAATATTGTAAATGCACAAACAGTAATTTCTCCGCATTGCAAGGTGCAATTCTGAAATTTTTTGCTTTTTCCTGCTCCTCTTAGCATGATAAACAAGATTCAAAGAGAGTGAGATGCCAGCTCCTTTCATTCAGTCAGTAGCTTCAATCATTTCTGGACGTTTTTCAATGGCAAAAATCAATGAATATTGTAAATGCACAAACAGTAATTTCTCCGCATTGCAAGGTGCAATTCTGAAATTTTTTGCTTTTTCCTGCTCCTCTTAGCATGATAAAAAAGATTCAAAGAGAGTGAGATGCCAGCTCCTTTCATTCAGTCAGTAGCTTCAAACATTTCTGGTATATGAATAACATGATGTTTTTCAATGGCAAAAATCAATGAATATTGTAGATGCACAAACAGTAATTTCTCCGCATTGCAAGGTGCAATTCTGAAATTTTTTGCTTTTTCCTGCTCCTCTTAGCATGATAAAGAAGATTCAAAGAGAGTGAGATGCCAGCTCCTTTCATTCAGTCAGTAGCTTCAATCATTTCTGGACGTTTTTCAATGGCAAAAATCATTGAATATTGTAAATGCACAAACAGTAATTTCTCCGCATTGCAAGGTGCAATTCTGAAATTTTTTGCTTTTTCCTGCTCATCTTAGCATGATAAAAAAGATTCAAAGAGAGTGAGATGCCAGCTCCTTTCATTCAGTCAGTAGCTTCAATCATTTCTGGTATATGAATAACATGATGTTTTTCAATGGCAAAAATAAATGAATATTGTAAATGCACAAACAGTAATTTCTCCGCATTGCAAGGTGCAATTCTGAAATTTTTTGCTTTTTCCTGCTCCTCTTAGCATGATAAAGAAGATTCAAAGAGAATGAGATGCCAGCTCCTTTCATTCAGTCAGTAGCTTCAATCATTTCTGGACGTTTTTCAATGGCAAAAATCAATGAATATTGTAAATGCACAAACAGTAATTTCTCCGCATTGCAAGGTGCAATTCTGAAATTTTTTGCTTTTTCCTGCTCCTCTTAGCATGATAAACAAGATTCAAAGAGAGTGAGATGCCAGCTCCTTTCATTCAGTCAGTAGCTTCAATCATTTCTGGACGTTTTTCAATGGCAAAAATCAATGAATATTGTAAATGCACAAACAGTAATTTCTCCGCATTGCAAGGTGCAATTCTGAAATTTTTTGCTTTTTCCTGCTCCTCTAAGCATGATAAAGAAGATTCAAAGAGAGTGAGATGCCAGCTCCTTTCCTTCAGTCAGTAGCTTCAAACATTTCTGGTATATGAATAACATGATGTTTTTCAATGGCAAAAATCAATGAATATTGTAAATGCACAAACAGTAATTTCTCCGCATTGCAAGGTGCAATTCTGAAATTTTTTGCTTTTTCCTGCTCCTCTTAGCATGATAAAGAAGATTCAAAGAGAGTGAGATGCCAGCTCCTTTCATTCAGTCAGTAGCTTCAATCATTTCTGGACGTTTTTCAATGGCAAAAATCAATGAATATTGTAAATGCACAAACAGTAATTTCTCCACATTGCAAGGTGCAATTCTGAAATTTTTTGCTTTTTCCTGCTCCTCTTAGCATGATAAAGAAGAATCAAAGAGAGTGAGATGCCAGCTCCTTTCATTCAGTCAGTAGCTTCAATCATTTCTGGACGTTTTTCAGTGGCAAAAATCAATGAATATTGTAAATGCACAGACAGTAATTTCTCCGCATTGCAAGGTGCAATTCTGAAATTTTTTGCTTTTTCCTGCTCCTCTTAGCATGATAAAGAAGATTCAAAGAGAGTGAGATGCCAGCTCCTTTCATTCAGTCAGTAGCTTCAAACATTTCTGGTAAATGAATAACATGATGTTTTTCAATGGCAAAAATCAATGAATATTGTAAATGCACAAGCACTAATTTCTCCGCATTGCAAGGTGCAATTCTGAAATTTTTTGCTTTTTCCTGCTCCTCTTAGCATGGTAAAGAAGATTCAAAGAGAGTGAGATGCCAGCTCCTTTCATTCAGTCAGTAGCTTCAATCATTTCTGGACGTTTTTCAATGGCAAAAATCATTGAATATTGTAAATGCACAAACAGTAATTTCTCCGCATTGCAAGGTGCAATTCTGAAATTTTTGCTTTTTCCTGCTCCTCTTAGCATGATAAACAAGATTCAAAGAGAGTGAGATGCCAGCTCCTTTCATTCAGTCAGTAGCTTCAATCATTTCTGGACGTTTTTCAATGGCAAAAATCAATGAATATTGTAAATGCACAAACAGTAATTTCTCCGCATTGCAAGGTGCAATTCTGAAATTTTTTGCTTTTTCCTGCTCCTCTTAGCATGATAAAGAAGATTCAAAGAGAGTGAGATGCCAGCTCCTTTCATTCAGTCAGTAGCTTCAATCATTTCTGGACGTTTTTCAATGGCAAAAATCAATGAATATTGTAAATGCACAAACAGTAATTTCTCCGCATTGCAAGGTGCAATTCTGAAATTTTTTGCTTTTTCCTGCTCCTCTTAGCATGATAAACAAGATTCAAAGAGAGTGAGATGCCAGCTCCTTTCATTCAGTCAGTAGCTTCAATCATTTCTGGACGTTTTTCAATGGCAAAAATCAATGAATATTGTAAATGCACAAACAGTAATTTCTCCGCATTGCAAGGTGCAATTCTGAAATGTTTTGCTTTTTCCTGCTCCTCTTAGCATGATAAAGAAGATTCAAAGAGAGTGAGATGCCAGCTCCTTTCATTCAGTCAGTAGCTTCAATCATTTCTGGACGTTTTTCAATGGCAAAAATCAATGAATATTGTAAATGCACAAACAGTAATTTCTCCGCATTGCAAGGTGCAATTCTGAAATTTTTTGCTTTTTCCTGCTCCTCTTAGCATGATAAAGATTCAAAGAGAGTGAGATGCCAGCTCCTTTCATTCAGTCAGTAGCTTCAATCATTTCTGGACGTTTTTCAATGGCAAAAATCAATGAATATTGTAAATGCACAAACAGTAATTTCTCCGCATTGCAAGGTGCAATTCTGAAATTTTTTGCTTTTTCCTGCTCCTCTTAGCATGATAAAGAAGATTCAAAGAGAGTGAGATGCCAGCTCCTTTCATTCAGTCAGTAGCTTCAATCATTTCTGGACATTTTTCAATGGCAAAAATCAATGAATATTGTAAATGCACAAACAGTAATTTCTCCGCATTGCAAGGTGCAATTCTGAAATTTTTTGCTTTTTCCTGCTCCTCTTAGCATGATAAACAAGATTCAAAGAGAGTGAGATGCCAGCTCCTTTCATTCAGTCAGTAGCTTCAATCATTTCTGGACGTTTTTCAATGGCAAAAATCATTGAATATTGTAAATGCACAAACAGTAATTTCTCCGCATTGCAAGGTGCAATTCTGAAATTTTTTGCTTTTTCCTGCTCCTCTTAGCATGATAAAGAAGATTCAAAGAGAATGAGATGCCAGCTCCTTTCATTCAGTCAGTAGCTTCAATCATTTCTGGTATATGAATAACATGATGTTTTTCAATGGCAAAAATCAATGAATATTGTAAATGCACAAACAGTAATTTCTCCGCATTGCAAGGTGCAATTCTGAAATTTTTTGCTTTTTCCTGCTCCTCTTAGCATGATAAAGAAGATTCAAAGAGAGTGAGATGCCAGCTCCTTTCATTCAGTCAGTAGCTTCAATCATTTCTGGACGTTTTTCAATGGCAAAAATCAATGAATATTGTAAATGCACAAACAGTAATTTCTCCGCATTGCAAGGTGCAATTCTGAAATTTTTTGCTTTTTCCTGCTCCTCTTAGCATGATAAACAAGATTCAAAGAGAGTGAGATGCCAGTTCCTTTCATTCAGTCAGTAGCTTCAATCATTTCTGGACGTTTTTCAATGGCAAAAATCAATGAATATTGTAAATGCACAAACAGTAATTTCTCCGCATTGCAAGGTGCAATTCTGAAATTTTTTGCTTTTTCCTGCTCCTCTTAGCATGATAAAAAAGATTCAAAGAGAGTGAGATGCCAGCTCCTTTCATTCAGTCAGTAGCTTCAAACATTTCTGGTATATGAATAACATGATGTTTTTCAATGGCAAAAATCAATGAATATTGTAGATGCACAAACAGTAATTTCTCCGCATTGCAAGGTGCAATTCTGAAATTTTTTGCTTTTTCCTGCTCCTCTTAGCATAATAAAGAAGATTCAAAGAGAGTGAGATGCCAGCTCCTTTCATTCAGTCAGTAGCTTCAATCATTTCTGGACGTTTTTCAATGGCAAAAATCATTGAATATTGTAAATGCACAAACAGCAATTTCTCCGCATTGCAAGGTGCAATTCTGAATTTTTTTGCTTTTTCCTGCTCACCTTAGCATGATAAAGAAGATTCAAAGAGAGTGAGATGCCAGCTCCTTTCATTCAGTCAGTAGCTTCAATCATTTCTGGTATATGAATAACATGATGTTTTTCAATGGCAAAAATCAATGAATATTGTAAATGCACAAACAGTAATTTCTCCGCATTGCAAGGTGCAATTCTGAAATTTTTTGCTTTTTCCTGCTCCTCTTAGCATGATAAAGAAGATTCAAAGAGAATGAGATGCCAGCTCCTTTCATTCAGTCAGTAGTTTCAATCATTTCTGGACGTTTTTCAATGGCAAAAATCAATGAATATTGTAAATGCACAAACAGTAATTTCTCCGCATTGCAAGGTGCAATTCTGAAATTTTTTGCTTTTTCCTGCTCCTCTTAGCATGATAAACAAGATTCAAAGAGAGTGAGATGCCAGCTCCTTTCATTCAGTCAGTAGCTTCAATCATTTCTGGACGTTTGTCAATGGCAAAAATCAATGAATATTGTAAATGCACAAACAGTAATTTCTCCGCATTGCAAGGTGCAATTCTGAAATTTTTTGCTTTATCCTGCTCCTCTAAGCATGATAAAGAAGATTCAAAGAGAGTGAGATGCCAGCTCCTTTCCTTCAGTCAGTAGCTTCAAACATTTCTGGTATATGAATAACATGATGTTTTTCAAAGGCAAAAATCAATGAATATTGTAAATGCACAAACAGTAATTTCTCCGCATTGCAAGGTGCAATTCTGAAATTTTTTGCTTTTTCCTGCTCCTCTTAGCATGATAAAGAAGATTCAAAGAGAGTGAGATGCCAGCTCCTTTCATTCAGTCAGTAGCTTCAATCATTTCTGGACGTTTTTCAATGGCAAAAATCAATGAATATTGTAAATGCACAAACAGTAATTTCTCCACATTGCAAGGTGCAATTCTGAAATTTTTTGCTTTTTCCTGCTCCTCTTAGCATGATAAAGAAGAATCAAAGAGAGTGAGATGCCAGCTCCTTTCATTCAGTCAGTAGCTTCAATCATTTCTGGACGTTTTTCAGTGGCAAAAATCAATGAATATTGTAAATGCACAGACAGTAATTTCTCCGCATTGCAAGGTGCAATTCTGAAATTTTTTGCTTTTTCCTGCTCCTCTTAGCATGATAAACAAGATTCAAAGAGAGTGAGATGCCAGCTCCTTTCATTCAGTCAGTAGCTTCAATCATTTCTGGACGTTTTTCAATGGCAAAAATCATTGAATATTGTAAATGCACAAACAGTAATTTCTCCGCATTGCAAGGTGCAATTCTGAAATTTTTTGCTTTTTCCTGCTCCTCTTAGCATGATAAAGAAGATTCAAAGAGAATGAGATGCCAGCTCCTTTCATTCAGTCAGTAGCTTCAATCATTTCTGGTATATGAATAACATGATGTTTTTCAATGGCAAAAATCAATGAATATTGTAAATGCACAAACAGTAATTTCTCCGCATTGCAAGGTGCAATTCTGAAATTTTTTGCTTTTTCCTGCTCCTCTTAGCATGATAAAGAAGATTCAAAGAGAGTGAGATGCCAGCTCCTTTCATTCAGTCAGTAGCTTCAATCATTTCTGGACGTTTTTCAATGGCAAAAATCAATGAATATTGTAAATGCACAAACAGTAATTTCTCCGCATTGCAAGGTGCAATTCTGAAATTTTTTGCTTTTTCCTGCTCCTCTTAGCATGATAAACAAGATTCAAAGAGAGTGAGATGCCAGTTCCTTTCATTCAGTCAGTAGCTTCAATCATTTCTGGACGTTTTTCAATGGCAAAAATCAATGAATATTGTAAATGCACAAACAGTAATTTCTCCGCATTGCAAGGTGCAATTCTGAAATTTTTTGCTTTTTCTTGCTCCTCTTAGCATGATAAAAAAGATTCAAAGAGAGTGAGATGCCAGCTCCTTTCATTCAGTCAGTAGCTTCAAACATTTCTGGTATATGAATAGCATGATGTTTTTCAATGGCAAAAATCAATGAATATTGTAGATGCACAAACAGTAATTTCTCCGCATTGCAAGGTGCAATTCTGAAATTTTTTGCTTTTTCCTGCTCCTCTTAGCATGATAAAGAAGATTCAAAGAGAATGAGATGCCAGCTCCTTTCATTCAGTCAGTAGCTTCAATCATTTCTGGACGTTTTTCAATGGCAAAAATCATTGAATATTGTAAATGCACAAACAGCAATTTCTCCGCATTGCAAGGTGCAATTCTGAATTTTTTTGCTTTTTCCTGCTCACCTTAGCATGATAAAGAAGATTCAAAGAGAGTGAGATGCCAGCTCCTTTCATTCAGTCAGTAGCTTCAATCATTTCTGGTATATGAATAACATGATGTTTTTCAATGGCAAAAATCAATGAATATTGTAAATGCACAAACAGTAATTTCTCCACATTGCAAGGTGCAATTCTGAAATTTTTTGCTTTTTCCTGCTCCTCTTAGCATGATAAAGAAGATTCAAAGAGAATGAGATGCCAGCTCCTTTCATTCAGTCAGTAGCTTCAATCATTTCTGGACGTTTTTCAATGGCAAAAATCAATGAATATTGTAAATGCACAAACAGTAATTTCTCCGCATTGCAAGGTGCAATTCTGAAATTTTTTGCTTTTTCCTGCTCCTCTTAGCATGATAAACAAGATTCAAAGAGAGTGAGATGCCAGCTCCTTTCATTCAGTCAGTAGCTTCAATCATTTCTGGACGTTTGTCAATGGCAAAAATCAATGAATATTGTAAATGCACAAACAGTAATTTCTCCGCATTGCAAGGTGCAATTCTGAAATTTTTTGCTTTTTACTGCTCCTCTAAGCATGATAAAGAAGATTCAAAGAGAGTGAGATGCCAGCTCCTTTCCTTCAGTCAGTAGCTTCAAACATTTCTGGTATATGAATAACATGATGTTTTTCAATGGCAAAAATCAATGAATATTGTAAATGCACAAACAGTAATTTCTCCGCATTGCAAGGTGCAATTCTGAAATTTTTTGCTTTTTCCTGCTCCTCTTAGCATGATAAAGAAGATTCAAAGAGAGTGAGATGCCAGCTCCTTTCATTCAGTCAGTAGCTTCAATCATTTCTGGACGTTTTTCAATGGCAAAAATCATTGAATATTGTAAATGCACAAACAGTAATTTCTCCGCATTGCAAGGTGCAATTCTGAAATTTTTTGCTTTTTCCTGCTCCTCTTAGCATGATAAAGAAGATTCAAAGAGAGTGAGATGCCAGCTCCTTTCATTCAGTCAGTAGCTTCAATCATTTCTGGTATATGAATAACATGATGTTTTTCAATGGCAAAAATCAATGAATATTGTAAATGCACAAACAGTAATTTCTCCGCATTGCAAGGTGCAATTCTGAAATTTTTTGCTTTTTCCTGCTCCTCTTAGCATGATAAAGAAGATTCAAAGAGAGTGAGATGCCAGCTCCTTTCATTCAGTCAGTAGCTTCAATCATTTCTGGACGTTTTTCAATGGCAAAAATCATTGAATATTGTAAATGCACAAACAGTAATTTCTCCGCATTGCAAGGTGCAATTCTGAAATTTTTTGCTTTTTCCTGCTCCTCTTAGCATGATAAACAAGATTCAAAGAGAGTGAGATGCCAGCTCCTTTCATTCAGTCAGTAGCTTCAATCATTTCTGGACGTTTTTCAATGGCAAAAATCAATGAATATTGTAAATGCACAAACAGTAATTTCTCCGCATTGCAAGGTGCAATTCTGAAATGTTTTGCTTTTTCCTGCTCCTCTTAGCATGATAAAGAAGATTCAAAGAGAGTGAGATGCCAGCTCCTTTCATTCAGTCAGTAGCTTCAATCATTTCTGGACGTTTTTCAATGGCAAAAATCAATGAATATTGTAAATGCACAAACAGTAATTTCTCCGCATTGCAAGGTGCATTTCTGAAATTTTTTGCTTTTTCCTGCTCCTCTTAGCATGATAAAGATTCAAAGAGAGTGAGATGCCAGCTCCTTTCATTCAGTCAGTAGCTTCAATCATTTCTGGACGTTTTTCAATGGCAAAAATCAATGAATATTGTAAATGCACAAACAGTAATTTCTCCGCATTGCAAGGTGCAATTCTGAAATTTTTTGCTTTTTCCTGCTCCTCTTAGCATGATAAAGAAGATTCAAAGAGAGTGAGATGCCAGCTCCTTTCATTCAGTCAGTAGCTTCAATCATTTCTGGACGTTTTTCAATGGCAAAAATCAATGAATATTGTAAATGCACAAACAGTAATTTCTCCGCATTGCAAGGTGCAATTCTGAAATTTTTTGCTTTTTCCTGCTCCTCTTAGCATGATAAACAAGATTCAAAGAGAGTGAGATGCCAGCTCCTTTCATTCAGTCAGTAGCTTCAATCATTTCTGGACGTTTTTCAATGGCAAAAATCATTGAATATTGTAAATGCACAAACAGTAATTTCTCCGCATTGCAAGGTGCAATTCTGAAATTTTTTGCTTTTTCCTGCTCCTCTTAGCATGATAAAGAAGATTCAAAGAGAATGAGATGCCAGCTCCTTTCATTCAGTCAGTAGCTTCAATCATTTCTGGTATATGAATAACATGATGTTTTTCAAAGGCAAAAATCAATGAATATTGTAAATGCACAAACAGTAATTTCTCCGCATTGCAAGGTGCAATTCTGAAATTTTTTGCTTTTTCCTGCTCCTCTTAGCATGATAAAGAAGATTCAAAGAGAGTGAGATGCCAGCTCCTTTCATTCAGTCAGTAGCTTCAATCATTTCTGGACGTTTTTCAATGGCAAAAATCATTGAATATTGTAAATGCACAAACAGTAATTTCTCCGCATTGCAAGGTGCAATTCTGAAATTTTTTGCTTTTTCCTGCTCCTCTTAGCATGATAAAGAAGATTCAAAGAGAGTGAGATGCCAGCTCCTTTCATTCAGTCAGTAGCTTCAATCATTTCTGGACGTTTTTCAATGGCAAAAATCAATGAATATTGTAAATGCACAAACAGTAATTTCTCCGCATTGCAAGGTGCAATTCTGAAATTTTTTGCTTTTTCCTGCTCCTCTTAGCATGATAAAGAAGATTCAAAGAGAGTGAGATGCCAGCTCCTTTCATTCAGTCAGTAGCTTCAAACATTTCTGGTATATGAATAACATGATGTTTTTCAATGGCAAAAATCAATGAATATTGTAAATGCACAAACAGTAATTTCTCCGCATTGCAAGGTGCAATTCTGAAATTTTTTGCTTTTTCCTGCTCCTCTTAGCATGATAAAGAAGATTCAAAGAGAGTGAGATGCCAGCTCCTTTCATTCAGTCAGTAGCTTCAATCATTTCTGGACGTTTTTCAATGGCAAAAATCAATGAATATTGTAAATGCACAAACAGTAATTTCTCCGCATTGCAAGGTGCAATTCTGAAATTTTTTGCTTTTTCCTGCTCCTCTTAGCATGATAAACAAGATTCAAAGAGAGTGAGATGCCAGCTCCTTTCATTCAGTCAGTAGCTTCAATCATTTCTGGACGTTTTTCAATGGCAAAAATCAATGAATATTGTAAATGCACAAACAGTAATTTCTCCGCATTGCAAGGTGCAATTCTGAAATTTTTTGCTTTTTCCTGCTCCTCTTAGCATGATAAAGAAGATTCAAAGAGAGTGAGATGCCAGCTCCTTTCATTCAGTCAGTAGCTACAATCATTTCTGGACGTTTTTCAATGGCAAAAATCAATGAATATTGTAAATGCACAAACAGTAATTTCTCCGCATTGCAAGGTGCAATTCTGAAATTTTTTGCTTTTTCCTGCTCCTCTTAGCATGATAAAGAAGATTCAAAGAGAGTGAGATGCCAGCTCCTTTCATTCAGTCAGTAGCTTCAATCATTTCTGGACGTTTTTCAATGGCAAAAATCAATGAATATTGTAAATGCACAAACAGTAATTTCTCCGCATTGCAAGGTGCAATTCTGAAATTTTTTGCTTTTTCCTGCTCCTCTTAGCATGATAAACAAGATTCAAAGAGAGTGAGATGCCAGCTCCTTTCATTCAGTCAGTAGCTTCAATCATTTCTGGACGTTTGTCAATGGCAAAAATCAATGAATATTGTAAATGCACAAACAGTAATTTCTCCGCATTGCAAGGTGCAATTCTGAAATTTTTTGCTTTTTCCTGCTCCTCTAAGCATGATAAAGAAGATTCAAAGAGAGTGAGATGCCAGCTCCTTTCCTTCAGTCAGTAGCTTCAAACATTTCTGGTATATGAATAACATGATGTTTTTCAATGGCAAAAATCAATGAATATTGTAAATGCACAAACAGTAATTTCTCCGCATTGCAAGGTGCAATTCTGAAATTTTTTGCTTTTTCCTGCTCCTCTTAGCATGATAAAGAAGATTCAAAGAGAGTGAGATGCCAGCTCCTTTCATTCAGTCAGTAGCTTCAATCATTTCTGGACGTTTTTCAATGGCAAAAATCATTGAATATTGTAAATGCACAAACAGTAATTTCTCCGCATTGCAAGGTGCAATTCTGAAATTTTTTGCTTTTTCCTGCTCCTCTTAGCATGATAAAGAAGATTCAAAGAGAGTGAGATGCCAGCTCCTTTCATTCAGTCAGTAGCTTCAATCATTTCTGGTATATGAATAACATGATGTTTTTCAATGGCAAAAATCAATGAATATTGTAGATGCACAAACAGTAATTTCTCCGCATTGCAAGGTGCAATTCTGAAATTTTTTGCTTTTTCCTGCTCCTCTTAGCATGATAAAGAAGATTCAAAGAGAGTGAGATGCCAGCTCCTTTCATTCAGTCAGTAGCTTCAATCATTTCTGGACGTTTTTCAATGGCAAAAATCATTGAATATTGTAAATGCACAAACAGTAATTTCTCCGCATTGCAAGGTGCAATTCTGAAATTTTTTGCTTTTTCCTGCTCCTCTTAGCATGATAAACAAGATTCAAAGAGAGTGAGATGCCAGCTCCTTTCATTCAGTCAGTAGCTTCAATCATTTCTGGACGTTTTTCAATGGCAAAAATCAATGAATATTGTAAATGCACAAACAGTAATTTCTCCGCATTGCAAGGTGCAATTCTGAAATTTTTTGCTTTTTCCTGCTCCTCTTAGCATGATAAAGAAGATTCAAAGAGAGTGAGATGCCAGCTCCTTTCATTCAGTCAGTAGCTACAATCATTTCTGGACGTTTTTCAATGGCAAAAATCAATGAATATTGTAAATGCACAAACAGTAATTTCTCCGCATTGCAAGGTGCAATTCTGAAATTTTTTGCTTTTTCCTGCTCCTCTTAGCATGATAAAGAAGATTCAAAGAGAGTGAGATGCCAGCTCCTTTCATTCAGTCAGTAGCTTCAATCATTTCTGGACGTTTTTCAATGGCAAAAATCAATGAATATTGTAAATGCACAAACAGTAATTTCTCCGCATTGCAAGGTGCAATTCTGAAATTTTTTGCTTTTTCCTGCTCCTCTTAGCATGATAAACAAGATTCAAAGAGAGTGAGATGCCAGCTCCTTTCATTCAGTCAGTAGCTTCAATCATTTCTGGACGTTTGTCAATGGCAAAAATCAATGAATATTGTAAATGCACAAACAGTAATTTCTCCGCATTGCAAGTTGCAATTCTGAAATTTTTTGCTTTTTCCTGCTCCTCTAAGCATGATAAAGAAGATTCAAAGAGAGTGAGATGCCAGCTCCTTTCCTTCAGTCAGTAGCTTCAAACATTTCTGGTATATGAATAACATGATGTTTTTCAATGGCAAAAATCAATGAATATTGTAAATGCACAAACAGTAATTTCTCCGCATTGCAAGGTGCAATTCTGAAATTTTTTGCTTTTTCCTGCTCCTCTTAGCATGATAAAGAAGATTCAAAGAGAGTGAGATGCCAGCTCCTTTCATTCAGTCAGTAGCTTCAATCATTTCTGGACGTTTTTCAATGGCAAAAATCATTGAATATTGTAAATGCACAAACAGTAATTTCTCCGCATTGCAAGGTGCAATTCTGAAATTTTTTGCTTTTTCCTGCTCCTCTTAGCATGATAAAGAAGATTCAAAGAGAGTGAGATGCCAGCTCCTTTCATTCAGTCAGTAGCTTCAATCATTTCTGGTATATGAATAACATGATGTTTTTCAATGGCAAAAATCAATGAATATTGTAAATGCACAAACAGTAATTTCTCCGCATTGCAAGGTGCAATTCTGAAATTTTTTGCTTTTTCCTGCTCCTCTTAGCATGATAAAGAAGATTCAAAGAGAGTGAGATGCCAGCTCCTTTCATTCAGTCAGTAGCTTCAATCATTTCTGGACGTTTTTCAATGGCAAAAATCATTGAATATTGTAAATGCACAAACAGTAATTTCTCCGCATTGCAAGGTGCAATTCTGAAATTTTTTGCTTTTTCCTGCTCCTCTTAGCATGATAAAGAAGATTCAAAGAGAGTGAGATGCCAGCTCCTTTCATTCAGTCAGTAGCTTCAATCATTTCTGGTATATGAATAACATGATGTTTTTCAATGGCAAAAATCAATGAATATTGTAAATGCACAAACAGTAATTTCTCCGCATTGCAAGGTGCAATTCTGAAATTTTTTGCTTTTTCCTGCTCCTCTTAGCATGATAAAGAAGATTCAAAGAGAGTGAGATGCCAGCTCCTTTCATTCAGTCAGTAGCTTCAATCATTTCTGGACGTTTTTCAATGGCAAAAATCAATGAATATTGTAAATGCACAAACAGTAATTTCTCCGCATTGCAAGGTGCAATTCTGAAATTTTTTGCTTTTTCCTGCTCCTCTTAGCATGATAAACAAGATTCAAAGAGAGTGAGATGCCAGCTCCTTTCATTCAGTCAGTAGCTTCAATCATTTCTGGACGTTTTTCAATGGCAAAAATCAATGAATATTGTAAATGCACAAACAGTAATTTCTCCGCATTGCAAGGTGCAATTCTGAAATTTTTTGCTTTTTTCTGCTCCTCTCAGCATGATAAAGAAGACTCAAAGAGAGTGAGATGCCAGCTCCTTTCATTCAGTCAGTAGCTTCAAACATTTCTGGTATATGAATAACATGATGTTTTTCAATGGCAAAAATCAATGAATATTGTAAATGCACAAACAGTAATTTCTCCGCATTGCAAGGTGCAATTCTGAAATTTTTTGCTTTTTCCTGCTCCTCTTAGCATGATAAAGAAGATTCAAAGAGAGTGAGATGCCAGCTCCTTTCATTCAGTCAGTAGCTTCAATCATTTCTGGACGTTTTTCAATGGCAAAAATCAATGAATATTGTAAATGCACAAACAGTAATTTCTCCGCATTGCAAGGTGCAATTCTGAAATTTTTTGCTTTTTCCTGCTCCTCTTAGCATGATAAACAAGATTCAAAGAGAGTGAGATACCAGCTCCTTTCATTCAGTCAGTAGCTTCAATCATTTCTGGACGTTTTTCAATGGCAAAAATCAATGAATATTGTAAATGCACAAACAGTAATTTCTCCGCATTGCAAGGTGCAATTCTGAAATTTTTTGCTTTTTCCTGCTCCTCTTAGCATGATAAAGAAGATTCAAAGAGAGTGAGATGCCAGCTCCTTTCATTCAGTCAGTAGCTACAATCATTTCTGGACGTTTTTCAATGGCAAAAATCAATGAATATTGTAAATGCACAAACAGTAATTTCTCCGCATTGCAAGGTGCAATTCTGAAATTTTTTGCTTTTTCCTGCTCCTCTTAGCATGATAAAGAAGATTCAAAGAGAGTGAGATGCCAGCTCCTTTCATTCAGTCAGTAGCTTCAAACATTTCTGGTATATGAATAACATGATGTTTTTCAATGGCAAAAATCAATGAATATTGTAAATGCACAAACAGTAATTTCTCCGCATTGCAAGGTGCAATTCTGAAATTTTTTGCTTTTTCCTGCTCCTCTTAGCATGGTAAAGAAGATTCAAAGAGAGTGAGATGCCAGCTCCTTTCATTCAGTCAGTAGCTTCAATCATTTCTGGACGTTTTTCAATGGCAAAAATCATTGAATATTGTAAATGCACAAACAGTAATTTCTCCGCATTGCAAGGTGCAATTCTGAAATTTTTGCTTTTTCCTGCTCCTCTTAGCATGATAAACAAGATTCAAAGAGAGTGAGATGCCAGCTCCTTTCATTCAGTCAGTAGCTTCAATCATTTCTGGACGTTTTTCAATGGCAAAAATCAATGAATATTGTAAATGCACAAACAGTAATTTCTCCGCATTGCAAGGTGCAATTCTGAAATTTTTTGCTTTTTCCTGCTCCTCTTAGCATGATAAAGAAGATTCAAAGAGAGTGAGATGCCAGCTCCTTTCATTCAGTCAGTAGCTTCAATCATTTCTGGACGTTTTCCTATGGCAAAAATCAATGAATATTGTAAATGCACAAACAGTAATTTCTCCGCATTGCAAGGTGCAATTCTGAAATTTTTTGCTTTTTCCTGCTCCTCTTAGCATGATAAACAAGATTCAAAGAGAGTGAGATGCCAGCTCCTTTCATTCAGTCAGTAGCTTCAATCATTTCTGGACGTTTTTCAATGGCAAAAATCAATGAATATTGTAAATGCACAAACAGTAATTTCTCCGCATTGCAAGGTGCAATTCTGAAATTTTTTGCTTTTTCCTGCTCCTCTTAGCATGATAAAGAAGATTCAAAGAGAGTGAGATGCCAGCTCCTTTCATTCAGTCAGTAGCTTCAATCATTTCTGGACGTTTTTCAATGGCAAAAATCAATGAATATTGTAAATGCACAAACAGTAATTTCTCCGCATTGCAAGGTGCAATTCTGAAATTTTTGCTTTTTCCTGCTCCTCTTAGCATGATAAACAAGATTCAAAGAGAGTGAGATGCCAGCTCCTTTCATTCAGTCAGTAGCTTCAATCATTTCTGGACGTTTTTCAATGGCAAAAATCAATGAATATTGTAAATGCACAAACAGTAATTTCTCCGCATTGCAAGGTGCAATTCTGAAATTTTTTGCTTTTTCCTGCTCCTCTTAGCATGATAAAGAAGATTCAAAGAGAGTGAGATGCCAGCTCCTTTCATTCAGTCAGTAGCTTCAATCATTTCTGGACGTTTTCCTATGGCAAAAATCAATGAATATTGTAAATGCACAAACAGTAATTTCTCCGCATTGCAAGGTGCAATTCTGAAATTTTTTGCTTTTTCCTGCTCCTCTTAGCATGATAAACAAGATTCAAAGAGAGTGAGATGCCAGCTCCTTTCATTCAGTCAGTAGCTTCAATCATTTCTGGACGTTTGTCAATGGCAAAAATCAATGAATATTGTAAATGCACAAACAGTAATTTCTCCGCATTGCAAGGTGCAATTCTGAAATTTTTTGCTTTTTCCTGCTCCTCTAAGCATGATAAAGAAGATTCAAAGAGAGTGAGATGCCAGCTCCTTTCCTTCAGTCAGTAGCTTCAAACATTTCTGGTATATGAATAACATGATGTTTTTCAATGGCAAAAATCAATGAATATTGTAAATGCACAAACAGTAATTTCTCCGCATTGCAAGGTGCAATTCTGAAATTTTTTGCTTTTTCCTGCTCCTCTTAGCATGATAAAGAAGATTCAAAGAGAGTGAGATGCCAGCTCCTTTCATTCAGTCAGTAGCTTCAATCATTTCTGGACGTTTTTCAATGGCAAAAATCATTGAATATTGTAAATGCACAAACAGTAATTTCTCCGCATTGCAAGGTGCAATTCTGAAATTTTTTGCTTTTTCCTGCTCCTCTTAGCATGATAAAGAAGATTCAAAGAGAGTGAGATGCCAGCTCCTTTCATTCAGTCAGTAGCTTCAATCATTTCTGGTATATGAATAACATGATGTTTTTCAATGGCAAAAATCAATGAATATTGTAAATGCACAAACAGTAATTTCTCCGCATTGCAAGGTGCAATTCTGAAATTTTTTGCTTTTTCCTGCTCCTCTTAGCATGATAAAGAAGATTCAAAGAGAGTGAGATGCCAGCTCCTTTCATTCAGTCAGTAGCTTCAATCATTTCTGGACGTTTTTCAATGGCAAAAATCATTGAATATTGTAAATGCACAAACAGTAATTTCTCCACATTGCAAGGTGCAATTCTGAAATTTTTTGCTTTTTCCTGCTCCTATTAGCATGATAAAGAAGATTCAAAGAGAGTGAGATGCCAGCTCCTTTCATTCAGTCAGTAGCTTCAATCATTTCTGGTATATGAATAACATGATGTTTTTCAATGGCAAAAATCAATGAATATTGTAAATGCACAAACAGTAATTTCTCCGCATTGCAAGGTGCAATTCTGAAATTTTTTGCTTTTTCCTGCTCCTCTTAGCATGATAAACAAGATTCAAAGAGAGTGAGATGCCAGCTCCTTTCATTCAGTCAGTAGCTTCAATCATTTCTGGACGTTTTTCAATGGCAAAAATCAATGAATATTGTAAATGCACAAACAGTAATTTCTCCGCATTGCAAGGTGCAATTCTGAAATTTTTTGCTTTTTTCTGCTCCTCTCAGCATGATAAAGAAGACTCAAAGAGAGTGAGATGCCAGCTCCTTTCATTCAGTCAGTAGCTTCAAACATTTCTGGTATATGAATAACATGATGTTTTTCAATGGCAAAAATCAATGAATATTGTAAATGCACAAACAGTAATTTCTCCGCATTGCAAGGTGCAATTCTGAAATTTTTTGCTTTTTCCTGCTCCTCTTAGCATGATAAAGAAGATTCAAAGAGAGTGAGATGCCAGCTCCTTTCATTCAGTCAGTAGCTTCAATCATTTCTGGACGTTTTTCAATGGCAAAAATCAATGAATATTGTAAATGCACAAACAGTAATTTCTCCGCATTGCAAGGTGCAATTCTGAAATTTTTTGCTTTTTCCTGCTCCTCTTAGCATGATAAACAAGATTCAAAGAGAGTGAGATGCCAGCTCCTTTCATTCAGTCAGTAGCTTCAATCATTTCTGGACGTTTTTCAATGGCAAAAATCAATGAATATTGTAAATGCACAAACAGTAATTTCTCCGCATTGCAAGGTGCAATTCTGAAATTTTTTGCTTTTTCCTGCTCCTCTTAGCATGATAAAGAAGATTCAAAGAGAGTGAGATGCCAGCTCCTTTCATTCAGTCAGTAGCTACAATCATTTCTGGACGTTTTTCAATGGCAAAAATCAATGAATATTGTAAATGCACAAACAGTAATTTCTCCGCATTGCAAGGTGCAATTCTGAAATTTTTTGCTTTTTCCTGCTCCTCTTAGCATGATAAAGAAGATTCAAAGAGAGTGAGATGCCTGCTCCTTTCATTCAGTCAGTAGCTTCAAACATTTCTGGTATATGAATAACATGATGTTTTTCAATGGCAAAAATCAATGAATATTGTAAATGCACAAACAGTAATTTCTCCGCATTGCAAGGTGCAATTCTGAAATTTTTTGCTTTTTCCTGCTCCTCTTAGCATGGTAAAGAAGATTCAAAGAGAGTGAGATGCCAGCTCCTTTCATTCAGTCAGTAGCTTCAATCATTTCTGGACGTTTTTCAATGGCAAAAATCATTGAATATTGTAAATGCACAAACAGTAATTTCTCCGCATTGCAAGGTGCAATTCTGAAATTTTTGCTTTTTCCTGCTCCTCTTAGCATGATAAACAAGATTCAAAGAGAGTGAGATGCCAGCTCCTTTCATTCAGTCAGTAGCTTCAATCATTTCTGGACGTTTTTCAATGGCAAAAATCAATGAATATTGTAAATGCACAAACAGTAATTTCTCCGCATTGCAAGGTGCAATTCTGAAATTTTTTGCTTTTTCCTGCTCCTCTTAGCATGATAAAGAAGATTCAAAGAGAGTGAGATGCCAGCTCCTTTCATTCAGTCAGTAGCTTCAATCATTTCTGGACGTTTTCCTATGGCAAAAATCAATGAATATTGTAAATGCACAAACAGTAATTTCTCCGCATTGCAAGGTGCAATTCTGAAATTTTTTGCTTTTTCCTGCTCCTCTTAGCATGATAAACAAGATTCAAAGAGAGTGAGATGCCAGCTCCTTTCATTCAGTCAGTAGCTTCAATCATTTCTGGACGTTTTTCAATGGCAAAAATCAATGAATATTGTAAATGCACAAACAGTAATTTCTCCGCATTGCAAGGTGCAATTCTGAAATTTTTTGCTTTTTCCTGCTCCTCTTAGCATGATAAAGAAGATTCAAAGAGAGTGAGATGCCAGCTCCTTTCATTCAGTCAGTAGCTTCAATCATTTCTGGACGTTTTTCAATGGCAAAAATCAATGAATATTGTAAATGCACAAACAGTAATTTCTCCGCATTGCAAGGTGCAATTCTGAAATTTTTTGCTTTTTCCTGCTCCTCTTAGCATGATAAAGAAGATTCAAAGAGAGTGAGATGCCAGCTCCTTTCATTCAGTCAGTAGCTTCAATCATTTCTGGACGTTTTTCAATGGCAAAAATCAATGAATATTGTAAATGCACAAACAGTAATTTCTCCGCATTGCAAGGTGCAATTCTGAAATTTTTTGCTTTTTCCTGCTCCTCTTAGCATGATAAAGAAGATTCAAAGAGAATGAGATGCCAGCTCCTTTCATTCAGTCAGTAGCTTCAATCATTTCTGGTATATGAATAACATGATGTTTTTCAATGGCAAAAATCAATGAATATTGTAAATGCACAAACAGTAATTTCTCCGCATTGCAAGGTGCAATTCTGAAATTTTTTGCTTTTTCCTGCTCCTCTTAGCATGATAAAGAAGATTCAAAGAGAGTGAGATGCCAGCTCCTTTCATTCAGTCAGTAGCTTCAATCATTTCTGGACGTTTTTCAATGGCAAAAATCAATGAATATTGTAAATGCACAAACAGTAATTTCTCCGCATTGCAAGGTGCAATTCTGAAATTTTTTGCTTTTTCCTGCTCCTCTTAGCATGATAAACAAGATTCAAAGAGAGTGAGATGCCAGCTCCTTTCATTCAGTCAGTAGCTTCAATCATTTCTGGACGTTTTTCAATGGCAAAAATCAATGAATATTGTAAATGCACAAACAGTAATTTCTCCGCATTGCAAGGTGCAATTCTGAAATTTTTTGCTTTTTCCTGCTCCTCTTAGCATGATAAAAAAGATTCAAAGAGAGTGAGATGCCAGCTCCTTTCATTCAGTCAGTAGCTTCAAACATTTCTGGTATATGAATAACATGATGTTTTTCAATGGCAAAAATCAATGAATATTGTAGATGCACAAACAGTAATTTCTCCGCATTGCAAGGTGCAATTCTGAAATTTTTTGCTTTTTCCTGCTCCTCTTAGCATGATAAAGAAGATTCAAAGAGAGTGAGATGCCAGCTCCTTTCATTCAGTCAGTAGCTTCAATCATTTCTGGACGTTTTTCAATGGCAAAAATCATTGAATATTGTAAATGCACAAACAGTAATTTCTCCGCATTGCAAGGTGCAATTCTGAAATTTTTTGCTTTTTCCTGCTCATCTTAGCATGATAAAGAAGATTCAAAGAGAGTGAGATGCCAGCTCCTTTCATTCAGTCAGTAGCTTCAATCATTTCTGGTATATGAATAACATGATGTTTTTCAATGGCAAAAATCAATGAATATTGTAAATGCACAAACAGTAATTTCTCCGCATTGCAAGGTGCAATTCTGAAATTTTTTGCTTTTTCCTGCTCCTCTTAGCATGATAAAGAAGATTCAAAGAGAATGAGATGCCAGCTCCTTTCATTCAGTCAGTAGCTTCAATCATTTCTGGACGTTTTTCAATGGCAAAAATCAATGAATATTGTAAATGCACAAACAGTAATTTCTCCGCATTGCAAGGTGCAATTCTGAAATTTTTTGCTTTTTCCTGCTCCTCTTAGCATGATAAACAAGATTCAAAGAGAGTGAGATGCCAGCTCCTTTCATTCAGTCAGTAGCTTCAATCATTTCTTGACGTTTTTCAATGGCAAAAATCAATGAATATTGTAAATGCACAAACAGTAATTTCTCCGCATTGCAAGGTGCAATTCTGAAATTTTTTGCTTTTTTCTGCTCCTCTCAGCATGATAAAGAAGACTCAAAGAGAGTGAGATGCCAGCTCCTTTCATTCAGTCAGTAGCTTCAAACATTTCTGGTATATGAATAACATGATGTTTTTCAATGGCAAAAATCAATGAATATTGTAAATGCACAAACAGTAATTTCTCCGCATTGCAAGGTGCAATTCTGAAATTTTTTGCTTTTTCCTGCTCCTCTTAGCATGATAAAGAAGATTCAAAGAGAGTGAGATGCCAGCTCCTTTCATTCAGTCAGTAGCTTCAATCATTTCTGGACGTTTTTCAATGGCAAAAATCAATGAATATTGTAAATGCACAAACAGTAATTTCTCCGCATTGCAAGGTGCAATTCTGAAATTTTTTGCTTTTTCCTGCTCCTCTTAGCATGATAAACAAGATTCAAAGAGAGTGAGATGCCAGCTCCTTTCATTCAGTCAGTAGCTTCAATCATTTCTGGACGTTTTTCAATGGCAAAAATCAATGAATATTGTAAATGCACAAACAGTAATTTCTCCGCATTGCAAGGTGCAATTCTGAAATTTTTTGCTTTTTCCTGCTCCTCTTAGCATGATAAAGAAGATTCAAAGAGAGTGAGATGCCAGCTCCTTTCATTCAGTCAGTAGCTACAATCATTTCTGGACGTTTTTCAATGGCAAAAATCAATGAATATTGTAAATGCACAAACAGTAATTTCTCCGCATTGCAAGGTGCAATTCTGAAATTTTTTGCTTTTTCCTGCTCCTCTTAGCATGATAAAGAAGATTCAAAGAGAGTGAGATGCCAGCTCCTTTCATTCAGTCAGTAGCTTCAAACATTTCTGGTATATGAATAACATGATGTTTTTCAATGGCAAAAATCAATGAATATTGTAAATGCACAAACAGTAATTTCTCCGCATTGCAAGGTGCAATTCTGAAATTTTTTGCTTTTTCCTGCTCCTCTTAGCATGGTAAAGAAGATTCAAAGAGAGTGAGATGCCAGCTCCTTTCATTCAGTCAGTAGCTTCAATCATTTCTGGACGTTTTTCAATGGCAAAAATCATTGAATATTGTAAATGCACAAACAGTAATTTCTCCGCATTGCAAGGTGCAATTCTGAAAATTTTTGCTTTTTCCTGCTCCTCTTAGCATGATAAACAAGATTCAAAGAGAGTGAGATGCCAGCTCCTTTCATTCAGTCAGTAGCTTCAATCATTTCTGGACCTTTTTCAATGGCAAAAATCAATGAATATTGTAAATGCACAAACAGTAATTTCTCCGCATTGCAAGGTGCAATTCTGAAATTTTTTGCTTTTTCCTGCTCCTCTTAGCATGGTAAAGAAGATTCAAAGAGAGTGAGATGCCAGCTCCTTTCATTCAGTCAGTAGCTTCAATCATTTCTGGACGTTTTTCAATGGCAAAAATCATTGAATATTGTAAATGCACAAACAGTAATTTCTCCGCATTGCAAGGTGCAATTCTGAAAATTTTTGCTTTTTCCTGCTCCTCTTAGCATGATAAACAAGATTCAAAGAGAGTGAGATGCCAGCTCCTTTCATTCAGTCAGTAGCTTCAATCATTTCTGGACCTTTTTCAATGGCAAAAATCAATGAATATTGTAAATGCACAAACAGTAATTTCTCCGCATTGCAAGGTGCAATTCTGAAATTTTTTGCTTTTTCCTGCTCCTCTTAGCATGATAAAGAAGATTCAAAGAGAGTGAGATGCCAGCTCCTTTCATTCAGTCAGTAGCTTCAATCATTTCTGGACGTTTTCCTATGGCAAAAATCAATGAATATTGTAAATGCACAAACAGTAATTTCTCCGCATTGCAAGGTGCAATTCTGAAATTTTTTGCTTTTTCCTGCTCCTCTTAGCATGATAAACAAGATTCAAAGAGAGTGAGATGCCAGCTCCTTTCATTCAGTCAGTAGCTTCAATCATTTCTGGACGTTTTTCAATGGCAAAAATCAATGAATATTGTAAATGCACAAACAGTAATTTCTCCGCATTGCAAGGTGCAATTCTGAAATTTTTTGCTTTTTCCTGCTCCTCTTAGCATGATAAAGAAGATTCAAAGAGAGTGAGATGCCAGCTCCTTTCATTCAGTCAGTAGCTTCAATCATTTCTGGACGTTTTTCAATGGCAAAAATCAATGAATATTGTAAATGCACAAACAGTAATTTCTCCGCATTGCAAGGTGCAATTCTGAAATTTTTT
The DNA here is from genome assembly GCF_046119375.1 of Phyllobates terribilis. Classification (NCBI taxonomy): domain Eukaryota; kingdom Metazoa; phylum Chordata; class Amphibia; order Anura; family Dendrobatidae; genus Phyllobates; species Phyllobates terribilis. Next base: position 94,358 of record NW_027364335.1, read on the forward strand.
GCTTTTTCCTGCTCCTCTTAGCATGATAAAGAAGATTCAAAGAGAGTGAGATGCCAGCTCCTTTCATTCAGTCAGTAGCTTCAATCATTTCTGGACGTTTTTCAATGGCAAAAATCAATGAATATTGTAAATGCACAAACAGTAATTTCTCCGCATTGCAAGGTGCAATTCTGAAATTTTTTGCTTTTTCCTGCTCCTCTTAGCATGATAAAGAAGATTCAAAGAGAATGAGATGCCAGCTCCTTTCATTCAGTCAGTAGCTTCAATCATTTCTGGTATATGAATAACATGATGTTTTTCAATGGCAAAAATCAATGAATATTGTAAATGCACAAACAGTAATTTCTCCGCATTGCAAGGTGCAATTCTGAAATTTTTTGCTTTTTCCTGCTCCTCTTAGCATGATAAAGAAGATTCAAAGAGAGTGAGATGCCAGCTCCTTTCATTCAGTCAGTAGCTTCAATCATTTCTGGACGTTTTTCAATGGCAAAAATCAATGAATATTGTAAATGCACAAACAGTAATTTCTCCGCATTGCAAGGTGCAATTCTGAAATTTTTTGCTTTTTCCTGCTCCTCTTAGCATGATAAACAAGATTCAAAGAGAGTGAGATGCCAGCTCCTTTCATTCAGTCAGTAGCTTCAATCATTTCTGGACGTTTTTCAATGGCAAAAATCAATGAATATTGTAAATGCACAAACAGTAATTTCTCCGCATTGCAAGGTGCAATTCTGAAATTTTTTGCTTTTTCCTGCTCCTCTTAGCATGATAAAAAAGATTCAAAGAGAGTGAGATGCCAGCTCCTTTCATTCAGTCAGTAGCTTCAAACATTTCTGGTATATGAATAACATGATGTTTTTCAATGGCAAAAATCAATGAATATTGTAGATGCACAAACAGTAATTTCTCCGCATTGCAAGGTGCAATTCTGAAATTTTTTGCTTTTTCCTGCTCCTCTTAGCATGATAAAGAAGATTCAAAGAGAGTGAGATGCCAGCTCCTTTCATTCAGTCAGTAGCTTCAATCATTTCTGGACGTTTTTCAATGGCAAAAATCATTGAATATTGTAAATGCACAAACAGTAATTTCTCCGCATTGCAAGGTGCAATTCTGAAATTTTTTGCTTTTTCCTGCTCCTCTTAGCATGATAAAGAAGATTCAAAGAGAGTGAGATGCCAGCTCCTTTCATTCAGTCAGTAGCTTCAATCATTTCTGGACGTTTTTCAATGGCAAAAATCAATGAATATTGTAAATGCACAAACAGTAATTTCTCCGCATTGCAAGGTGCAATTCTGAAATTTTTTGCTTTTTCCTGCTCCTCTTAGCATGATAAACAAGATTCAAAGAGAGTGAGATGCCAGCACCTTTCATTCAGTCAGTAGCTTCAATCATTTCTGGACGTTTTTCAATGGCAAAAATCAATGAATATTGTAAATGCACAAACAGTAATTTCTCCGCATTGCAAGGTGCAATTCTGAAATGTTTTGCTTTTTCCTGCTCCTCTTAGCATGATAAAGAAGATTCAAAGAGAGTGAGATGCCAGCTCCTTTCATTCAGTCAGTAGCTTCAATCATTTCTGGACGTTTTTCAATGGCAAAAATCAATGAATATTGTAAATGCACAAACAGTAATTTCTCCGCATTGCAAGGTGCAATTCTGAAATTTTTTGCTTTTTCCTGCTCCTCTTAGCATGATAAAGATTCAAAGAGAGTGAGATGCCAGCTCCTTTCATTCAGTCAGTAGCTTCAATCATTTCTGGACGTTTTTCAATGGCAAAAATCAATGAATATTGTAAATGCACAAACAGTAATTTCTCCGCATTGCAAGGTGCAATTCTGAAATTTTTTGCTTTTTCCTGCTCCTCTTAGCATGATAAAGAAGATTCAAAGAGAGTGAGATGCCAGCTCCTTTCATTCAGTCAGTAGCTACAATCATTTCTGGACGTTTTTCAATGGCAAAAATCAATGAATATTGTAAATGCACAAACAGTAATTTCTCCGCATTGCAAGGTGCAATTCTGAAATTTTTTGCTTTTTCCTGCTCCTCTTAGCATGATAAAGAAGATTCAAAGAGAGTGAGATGCCTGCTCCTTTCATTCAGTCAGTAGCTTCAAACATTTCTGGTATATGAATAACATGATGTTTTTCAATGGCAAAAATCAATGAATATTGTAAATGCACAAACAGTAATTTCTCCGCATTGCAAGGTGCAATTCTGAAATTTTTTGCTTTTTCCTGCTCCTCTTAGCATGGTAAAGAAGATTCAAAGAGAGTGAGATGCCAGCTCCTTTCATTCAGTCAGTAGCTTCAATCATTTCTGGACGTTTTTCAATGGCAAAAATCATTGAATATTGTAAATGCACAAACAGTAATTTCTCCGCATTGCAAGGTGCAATTCTGAAATTTTTGCTTTTTCCTGCTCCTCTTAGCATGATAAACAAGATTCAAAGAGAGTGAGATGCCAGCTCCTTTCATTCAGTCAGTAGCTTCAATCATTTCTGGACGTTTTTCAATGGCAAAAATCAATGAATATTGTAAATGCACAAACAGTAATTTCTCCGCATTGCAAGGTGCAATTCTGAAATTTTTTGCTTTTTCCTGCTCCTCTTAGCATGATAAAAAAGATTCAAAGAGAGTGAGATGCCAGCTCCTTTCATTCAGTCAGTAGCTTCAAACATTTCTGGTATATGAATAACATGATGTTTTTCAATGGCAAAAATCAATGAATATTGTAGATGCACAAACAGTAATTTCTCCGCATTGCAAGGTGCAATTCTGAAATTTTTTGCTTTTTCCTGCTCCTCTTAGCATGATAAAGAAGATTCAAAGAGAGTGAGATGCCAGCTCCTTTCATTCAGTCAGTAGCTTCAATCATTTCTGGACGTTTTTCAATGGCAAAAATCATTGAATATTGTAAATGCACAAACAGTAATTTCTCCGCATTGCAAGGTGCAATTCTGAAATTTTTTGCTTTTTCCTGCTCATCTTAGCATGATAAAGAAGATTCAACGAGAGTGAGATGCCAGCTCCTTTCATTCAGTCAGTAGCTTCAATCATTTCTGGTATATGAATAACATGATGTTTTTCAATGGCAAAAATCAATGAATATTGTAAATGCACAAACAGTAATTTCTCCGCATTGCAAGGTGCAATTCTGAAATTTTTTGCTTTTTCCTGCTCCTCTTAGCATGATAAAGAAGATTCAAAGAGAATGAGATGCCAGCTCCTTTCATTCAGTCAGTAGCTTCAATCATTTCTGAACGTTTTTCAATGGCAAAAATCAATGAATATTGTAAATGCACAAACAGTAATTTCTCCGCATTGCAAGGTGCAATTCTGAAATTTTTTGCTTTTTCCTGCTCCTCTTAGCATGATAAACAAGATTCAAAGAGAGTGAGATGCCAGCTCCTTTCATTCAGTCAGTAGCTTCAATCATTTCTGGACGTTTTTCAGTGGCAAAAATCAATGAATATTGTAAATGCACAGACAGTAATTTCTCCGCATTGCAAGGTGCAATTCTGAAATTTTTTGCTTTTTCCTGCTCCTCTTAGCCTGATAAAGAAGATTCAAAGAGAGTGAGATGCCAGCTCCTTTCATTCAGTCAGTAGCTTCAAACATTTCTGGTAAATGAATAACATGATGTTTTTCAATGGCAAAAATCAATGAATATTGTAAATGCACAAACAGTAATTTCTCCGCATTGCAAGGTGCAATTCTGAAATTTTTTGCTTTTTCCTACTCCTCTTAGCATGGTAAAGAAGATTCAAAGAGAGTGAGATGCCAGCTCCTTTCATTCAGTCAGTAGCTTCAATCATTTCTGGACGTTTTTCAATGGCAAAAATCATTGAATATTGTAAATGCACAAACAGTAATTTCTCCGCATTGCAAGGTGCAATTCTGAAATTTTTGCTTTTTCCTGCTCCTCTTAGCATGATAAACAAGATTCAAAGAGAGTGAGATGCCAGCTACTTTCATTCAGTCAGTAGCTTCAATCATTTCTGGACGTTTTTCAATGGCAAAAATCAATGAATATTGTAAATGCACAAACAGTAATTTCTCCGCATTGCAAGGTGCAATTCTGAAATTTTTTGCTTTTTCCTGCTCCTCTTAGCATGATAAAGAAGATTCAAAGAGAGTGAGATGCCAGCTCCTTTCATTCAGTCAGTAGCTTCAATCATTTCTGGACGTTTTTCAATGGCAAAAATCAATGAATATTGTAAATGCACAAACAGTAATTTCTCCGCATTGCAAGGTGCAATTCTGAAATTTTTTGCTTTTTCCTGCTCCTCTTAGCATGATAAACAAGATTCAAAGAGAGTGAGATGCCAGCACCTTTCATTCAGTCAGTAGCTTCAATCATTTCTGGACGTTTTTCAATGGCAAAAATCAATGAATATTGTAAATGCACAAACAGTAATTTCTCCGCATTGCAAGGTGCAATTCTGAAATGTTTTGCTTTTTCCTGCTCCTCTTAGCATGATAAAGAAGATTCAAAGAGAGTGAGATGCCAGCTCCTTTCATTCAGTCAGTAGCTTCAATCATTTCTGGACGTTTTTCAATGGCAAAAATCAATGAATATTGTAAATGCACAAACAGTAATTTCTCCGCATTGCAAGGTGCAATTCTGAAATGTTTTGCTTTTTCCTGCTCCTCTTAGCATGATAAAGAAGATTCAAAGAGAGTGAGATGCCAGCTCCTTTCATTCAGTCAGTAGCTTCAATCATTTCTGGACGTTTTTCAATGGCAAAAATCATTGAATATTGTAAATGCACAAACAGTAATTTCTCCGCATTGCAAGGTGCAATTCTGAAATTTTTTGCTTTTTCCTGCTCATCTTAGCATGATAAAGAAGATTCAAAGAGAGTGAGATGCCAGCTCCTTTCATTCAGTCAGTAGCTTCAATCATTTCTGGTATATGAATAACATGATGTTTTTCAATGGCAAAAATCAATGAATATTGTAAATGCACAAACAGTAATTTCTCCGCATTGCAAGGTGCAATTCTGAAATTTTTTGCTTTTTCCTGCTCCTCTTAGCATGATAAAGAAGATTCAAAGAGAATGAGATGCCAGCTCCTTTCATTCAGTCAGTAGCTTCAATCATTTCTGGACGTTTTTCAATGGCAAAAATCAATGAATATTGTAAATGCACAAACAGTAATTTCTCCGCATTGCAAGGTGCAATTCTGAAATTTTTTGCTTTTTCCTGCTCCTCTTAGCATGATAAACAAGATTCAAAGAGAGTGAGATGCCAGCTCCTTTCATTCAGTCAGTAGCTTCAATCATTTCTGGACGTTTTTCAATGGCAAAAATCAATGAATATTGTAAATGCACAAACAGTAATTTCTCCGCATTGCAAGGTGCAATTCTGAAATTTTTTGCTTTTTCCTGCTCCTCTTAGCATGATAAAAAAGATTCAAAGAGAGTGAGATGCCAGCTCCTTTCATTCAGTCAGTAGCTTCAAACATTTCTGGTATATGAATAACATGATGTTTTTCAATGGCAAAAATCAATGAATATTGTAGATGCACAAACAGTAATTTCTCCGCATTGCAAGGTGCAATTCTGAAATATTTTGCTTTTTCCTGCTCCTCTTAGCATGATAAAGAAGATTCAAAGAGAGTGAGATGCCAGCTCCTTTCATTCAGTCAGTAGCTTCAATCATTTCTGGACGTTTTTCAATGGCAAAAATCATTGAATATTGTAAATGCACAAACAGTAATTTCTCCGCATTGCAAGGTGCAATTCTGAAATTTTTTGCTTTTTCCTGCTCATCTTAGCATGATAAAGAAGATTCAAAGAGAGTGAGATGCCAGCTCCTTTCATTCAGTCAGTAGCTTCAATCATTTCTGGTATATGAATAACATGATGTTTTTCAATGGCAAAAATCAATGAATATTGTAAATGCACAAACAGTAATTTCTCCGCATTGCAAGGTGCAATTCTGAAATTTTTTGCTTTTTCCTGCTCCTCTTAGCATGATAAAGAAGATTCAAAGAGAATGAGATGCCAGCTCCTTTCATTCAGTCAGTAGCTTCAATCATTTCTGAACGTTTTTCAATGGCAAAAATCAATGAATATTGTAAATGCACAAACAGTAATTTCTCCGCATTGCAAGGTGCAATTCTGAAATTTTTTGCTTTTTCCTGCTCCTCTTAGCATGATAAACAAGATTCAAAGAGAGTGAGATGCCAGCTCCTTTCATTCAGTCAGTAGCTTCAATCATTTCTGGACGTTTTTCAGTGGCAAAAATCAATGAATATTGTAAATGCACAGACAGTAATTTCTCCGCATTGCAAGGTGCAATTCTGAAATTTTTTGCTTTTTCCTGCTCCTCTTAGCATGATAAAGAAGATTCAAAGAGAGTGAGATGCCAGCTCCTTTCATTCAGTCAGTAGCTTCAAACATTTCTGGTAAATGAATAACATGATGTTTTTCAATGGCAAAAATCAATGAATATTGTAAATGCACAAACAGTAATTTCTCCGCATTGCAAGGTGCAATTCTGAAATTTTTTGCTTTTTCCTACTCCTCTTAGCATGGTAAAGAAGATTCAAAGAGAGTGAGATGCCAGCTCCTTTCATTCAGTCAGTAGCTTCAATCATTTCTGGACGTTTTTCAATGGCAAAAATCATTGAATATTGTAAATGCACAAACAGTAATTTCTCCGCATTGCAAGGTGCAATTCTGAAATTTTTGCTTTTTCCTGCTCCTCTTAGCATGATAAACAAGATTCAAAGAGAGTGAGATGCCAGCTCCTTTCATTCAGTCAGTAGCTTCAATCATTTCTGGACGTTTTTCAATGGCAAAAATCAATGAATATTGTAAATGCACAAACAGTAATTTCTCCGCATTGCAAGGTGCAATTCTGAAATTTTTTGCTTTTTCCTGCTCCTCTTAGCATGATAAAGAAGATTCAAAGAGAGTGAGATGCCAGCTCCTTTCATTCAGTCAGTAGCTTCAATCATTTCTGGACGTTTTTCAATGGCAAAAATCAATGAATATTGTAAATGCACAAACAGTAATTTCTCCGCATTGCAAGGTGCAATTCTGAAATTTTTTGCTTTTTCCTGCTCCTCTTAGCATGATAAACAAGATTCAAAGAGAGTGAGATGCCAGCACCTTTCATTCAGTCAGTAGCTTCAATCATTTCTGGACGTTTTTCAATGGCAAAAATCAATGAATATTGTAAATGCACAAACAGTAATTTCTCCGCATTGCAAGGTGCAATTCTGAAATGTTTTGCTTTTTCCTGCTCCTCTTAGCATGATAAAGAAGATTCAAAGAGAGTGAGATGCCAGCTCCTTTCATTCAGTCAGTAGCTTCAATCATTTCTGGACGTTTTTCAATGGCAAAAATCAATGAATATTGTAAATGCACAAACAGTAATTTCTCCGCATTGCAAGGTGCAATTCTGAAATTTTTTGCTTTTTCCTGCTCCTCTTAGCATGATAAAGATTCAAAGAGAGTGAGATGCCAGCTCCTTTCATTCAGTCAGTAGCTTCAATCATTTCTGGACGTTTTTCAATGGCAAAAATCAATGAATATTGTAAATGCACAAACAGTAATTTCTCCGCATTGCAAGGTGCAATTCTGAAATTTTTTGCTTTTTCCTGCTCCTCTTAGCATGATAAAGAAGATTCAAAGAGAGTGAGATGCCAGCTCCTTTCATTCAGTCAGTAACTACAATCATTTCTGGACGTTTTTCAATGGCAAAAATCAATGAATATTGTAAATGCACAAACAGTAATTTCTCCGCATTGCAAGGTGCAATTCTGAAATTTTTTGCTTTTTCCTGCTCCTCTTAGCATGATAAAGAAGATTCAAAGAGAGTGAGATGCCTGCTCCTTTCATTCAGTCAGTAGCTTCAAACATTTCTGGTATATGAATAACATGATGTTTTTCAATGGCAAAAATCAATGAATATTGTAAATGCACAAACAGTAATTTCTCCGCATTGCAAGGTGCAATTCTGAAATTTTTTGCTTTTTCCTGCTCCTCTTAGCATGGTAAAGAAGATTCAAAGAGAGTGAGATGCCAGCTCCTTTCATTCAGTCAGTAGCTTCAATCATTTCTGGACGTTTTTCAATGGCAAAAATCATTGAATATTGTAAATGCACAAACAGTAATTTCTCCGCATTGCAAGGTGCAATTCTGAAATTTTTGCTTTTTCCTGCTCCTCTTAGCATGATAAACAAGATTCAAAGAGAGTGAGATGCCAGCTCCTTTCATTCAGTCAGTAGCTTCAATCATTTCTGGACGTTTTTCAATGGCAAAAATCAATGAATATTGTAAATGCACAAACAGTAATTTCTCCGCATTGCAAGGTGCAATTCTGAAATTTTTTGCTTTTTCCTGCTCCTCTTAGCATGATAAAGAAGATTCAAAGAGAGTGAGATGCCAGCTCCTTTCATTCAGTCAGTAGCTTCAATCATTTCTGGACGTTTTCCTATGGCAAAAATCAATGAATATTGTAAATGCACAAACAGTAATTTCTCCGCATTGCAAGGTGCAATTCTGAAATTTTTTGCTTTTTCCTGCTCCTCTTAGCATGATAAACAAGATTCAAAGAGAGTGAGATGCCAGCTCCTTTCATTCAGTCAGTAGCTTCAATCATTTCTGGACGTTTTTCAATGGCAAAAATCAATGAATATTGTAAATGCACAAACAGTAATTTCTCCGCATTGCAAGGTGCAATTCTGAAATTTTTTGCTTTTTCCTGCTCCTCTTAGCATGATAAAGAAGATTCAAAGAGAGTGAGATGCCAGCTCCTTTCATTCAGTCAGTAGCTTCAATCATTTCTGGACGTTTTTCAATGGCAAAAATCAATGAATATTGTAAATGCACAAACAGTAATTTCTCCGCATTGCAAGGTGCAATTCTGAAATTTTTTGCTTTTTCCTGCTCCTCTTAGCATGATAAAGAAGATTCAAAGAGAGTGAGATGCCAGCTACTTTCATTCAGTCAGTAGCTTCAATCATTTCTGGACGTTTTTCAATGGCAAAAATCAATGAATATTGTAAATGCACAAACAGTAATTTCTCCGCATTGCAAGGTGCAATTCTGAAATTTTTTGCTTTTTCCTGCTCCTCTTAGCATGATAAAGAAGATTCAAAGAGAATGAGATGCCAGCTCCTTTCATTCAGTCAGTAGCTTCAATCATTTCTGGTATATGAATAACATGATGTTTTTCAATGGCAAAAATCAATGAATATTGTAAATGCACAAACAGTAATTTCTCCGCATTGCAAGGTGCAATTCTGAAATTTTTTGCTTTTTCCTGCTCCTCTTAGCATGATAAAGAAGATTCAAAGAGAGTGAGATGCCAGCTCCTTTCATTCAGTCAGTAGCTTCAATCATTTCTGGACGTTTTTCAATGGCAAAAATCAATGAATATTGTAAATGCACAAACAGTAATTTCTCCGCATTGCAAGGTGCAATTCTGAAATTTTTTGCTTTTTCCTGCTCCTCTTAGCATGATAAACAAGATTCAAAGAGAGTGAGATGCCAGCTCCTTTCATTCAGTCAGTAGCTTCAATCATTTCTGGACGTTTTTCAATGGCAAAAATCAATGAATATTGTAAATGCACAAACAGTAATTTCTCCGCATTGCAAGGTGCAATTCTGAAATTTTTTGCTTTTTCCTGCTCCTCTTAGCATGATAAAAAAGATTCAAAGAGAGTGAGATGCCAGCTCCTTTCATTCAGTCAGTAGCTTCAAACATTTCTGGTATATGAATAACATGATGTTTTTCAATGGCAAAAATCAATGAATATTGTAGATGCACAAACAGTAATTTCTCCGCATTGCAAGGTGCAATTCTGAAATTTTTTGCTTTTTCCTGCTCCTCTTAGCATGATAAAGAAGATTCAAAGAGAGTGAGATGCCAGCTCCTTTCATTCAGTCAGTAGCTTCAATCATTTCTGGACGTTTTTCAATGGCAAAAATCATTGAATATTGTAAATGCACAAACAGTAATTTCTCCGCATAGCAAGGTGCAATTCTGAAATTTTTTGCTTTTTCCTGCTCATCTTAGCATGATAAAGAAGATTCAAAGAGAGTGAGATGCCAGCTCCTTTCATTCAGTCAGTAGCTTCAATCATTTCTGGTATATGAATAACATGATGTTTTTCAATGGCAAAAATCAATGAATATTGTAAATGCACAAACAGTAATTTCTCCGCATTGCAAGGTGCAATTCTGAAATTTTTTGCTTTTTCCTGCTCCTCTTAGCATGATAAAGAAGATTCAAAGAGAATGAGATGCCAGCTCCTTTCATTCAGTCAGTAGCTTCAATCATTTCTGGACGTTTTTCAATGGCAAAAATCAATGAATATTGTAAATGCACAAACAGTAATTTCTCCGCATTGCAAGGTGCAATTCTGAAATTTTTTGCTTTTTCCTGCTCCTCTTAGCATGATAAACAAGATTCAAAGAGAGTGAGATGCCAGCTCCTTTCATTCAGTCAGTAGCTTCAATCATTTCTGGACGTTTTTCAATGGCAAAAATCAATGAATATTGTAAATGCACAAACAGTAATTTCTCCGCATTGCAAGGTGCAATTCTGAAATTTTTTGCTTTTTCCTGCTCCTCTAAGCATGATAAAGAAGATTCAAAGAGAGTGAGATGCCAGCTCCTTTCCTTCAGTCAGTAGCTTCAAACATTTCTGGTATATGAATAACATGATGTTTTTCAATGGCAAAAATCAATGAATATTGTAAATGCACAAACAGTAATTTCTCCGCATTGCCAGGTGCAATTCTGAAATTTTTTGCTTTTTCCTGCTCCTCTTAGCATGATAAAGAAGATTCAAAGAGAGTGAGATGCCAGCTCCTTTCATTCAGTCAGTAGCTTCAATCATTTCTGGACGTTTTTCAATGGCAAAAATCAATGAATATTGTAAATGCACAAACTAATTTCTCCACATTGCAAGGTGCAATTCTGAAATTTTTTGCTTTTTCCTGCTCCTCTTAGCATGATAAAGAAGAATCAAAGAGAGTGAGATGCCAGCTCCTTTCATTCAGTCAGTAGCTTCAATCATTTCTGGACGTTTTTCAGTGGCAAAAATCAATGAATATTGTAAATGCACAGACAGTAATTTCTCCGCATTGCAAGGTGCAATTCTGAAATTTTTTGCTTTTTCCTGCTCCTCTTAGCATGATAAAGAAGATTCAAAGAGAGTGAGATGCCAGCTCCTTTCATTCAGTCAGTAGCTTCAAACATTTCTGGTAAATGAATAACATGATGTTTTTCAATGGCAAAAATCAATGAATATTGTAAATGCACAAACAGTAATTTCTCCGCATTGCAAGGTGCAATTCTGAAATTTTTTGCTTTTTCCTGCTCCTCTTAGCATGGTAAAGAAGATTCAAAGAGAGTGAGATGCCAGCTCCTTTCATTCAGTCAGTAGCTTCAATCATTTCTGGACGTTTTTCAATGGCAAAAATCAATGAATATTGTAAATGCACAAACAGTAATTTCTCCGCATTGCAAGGTGCAATTCTGAAATTTTTTGCTTTTTCCTGCTCCTCTTAGCATGATAAACAAGATTCAAAGAGAGTGAGATGCCAGCTCCTTTCATTCAGTCAGTAGCTTCAATCATTTCTGGACGTTTTTCAATGGCAAAAATCAATGAATATTGTAAATGCACAAACAGTAATTTCTCCGCATTGCAAGGTGCAATTCTGAAATTTTTTGCTTTTTTCTGCTCCTCTCAGCATGATAAAGAAGACTCAAAGAGAGTGAGATGCCAGCTCCTTTCATTCAGTCAGTAGCTTCAAACATTTCTGGTATATGAATAACATGATGTTTTTCAATGGCAAAAATCAATGAATATTGTAAATGCACAAACAGTAATTTCTCCGCATTGCAAGGTGCAATTCTGAAATTTTTTGCTTTTTCCTGCTCCTCTTAGCATGATAAAGAAGATTCAAAGAGAGTGAGATGCCAGCTCCTTTCATTCAGTCAGTAGCTTCAATCATTTCTGGACGTTTTTCAATGGCAAAAATCAATGAATATTGTAAATGCACAAACAGTAATTTCTCCGCATTGCAAGGTGCAATTCTGAAATTTTTTGCTTTTTCCTGCTCCTCTTAGCATGATAAACAAGATTCAAAGAGAGTGAGATGCCAGCTCCTTTCATTCAGTCAGTAGCTTCAATCATTTCTGGACGTTTTTCAATGGCAAAAATCAATGAATATTGTAAATGCACAAACAGTAATTTCTCCGCATTGCAAGGTGCAATTCTGAAATTTTTTGCTTTTTCCTGCTCCTCTTAGCATGATAAAGAAGATTCAAAGAGAGTGAGATGCCAGCTCCTTTCATTCAGTCAGTAGCTACAATCATTTCTGGACGTTTTTCAATGGCAAAAATCAATGAATATTGTAAATGCACAAACAGTAATTTCTCCGCATTGCAAGGTGCAATTCTGAAATTTTTTGCTTTTTCCTGCTCCTCTTAGCATGATAAAGAAGATTCAAAGAGAGTGAGATGCCAGCTCCTTTCATTCAGTCAGTAGCTTCAAACATTTCTGGTATATGAATAACATGATGTTTTTCAATGGCAAAAATCAATGAATATTGTAAATGCACAAACAGTAATTTCTCCGCATTGCAAGGTGCAATTCTGAAATTTTTTGCTTTTTCCTGCTCCTCTTAGCATGGTAAAGAAGATTCAAAGAGAGTGAGATGCCAGCTCCTTTCATTCAGTCAGTAGCTTCAATCATTTCTGGACGTTTTTCAATGGCAAAAATCATTGAATATTGTAAATGCACAAACAGTAATTTCTCCGCATTGCAAGGTGCAATTCTGAAATTTTTGCTTTTTCCTGCTCCTCTTAGCATGATAAACAAGATTCAAAGAGAGTGAGATGCCAGCTCCTTTCATTCAGTCAGTAGCTTCAATCATTTCTGGACCTTTTTCAATGGCAAAAATCAATGAATATTGTAAATGCACAAACAGTAATTTCTCCGCATTGCAAGGTGCAATTCTGAAATTTTTTGCTTTTTCCTGCTCCTCTTAGCATGATAAAGAAGATTCAAAGAGAGTGAGATGCCAGCTCCTTTCATTCAGTAGTAGCTTCAATCATTTCTGGACGTTTTCCTATGGCAAAAATCAATGAATATTGTAAATGCACAAACAGTAATTTCTCCGCATTGCAAGGTGCAATTCTGAAATTTTTTGCTTTTTCCTGCTCCTCTTAGCATGATAAACAAGATTCAAAGAGAGTGAGATGCCAGCTCCTTTCATTCAGTCAGTAGCTTCAATCATTTCTGGACGTTTTTCAATGGCAAAAATCAATGAATATTGTAAATGCACAAACAGTAATTTCTCCGCATTGCAAGGTGCAATTCTGAAATTTTTTGCTTTTTCCTGCTCCTCTTAGCATGATAAAGAAGATTCAAAGAGAGTGAGATGCCAGCTCCTTTCATTCAGTCAGTAGCTTCAATCATTTCTGGACGTTTTTCAATGGCAAAAATCAATGAATATTGTAAATGCACAAACAGTAATTTCTCCGCATTGCAAGGTGCAATTCTGAAATTTTTTGCTTTTTCCTGCTCCTCTTAGCATGATAAAGAAGATTCAAAGAGAGTGAGATGCCAGCTCCTTTCATTCAGTCAGTAGCTTCAATCATTTCTGGACGTTTTTCAATGGCAAAAATCAATGAATATTGTAAATGCACAAACAGTAATTTCTCCGCATTGCAAGGTGCAATTCTGAAATTTTTTGCTTTTTCCTGCTCCTCTTAGCATGATAAAGAAGATTCAAAGAGAATGAGATGCCAGCTCCTTTCATTCAGTCAGTAGCTTCAATCATTTCTGGTATATGAATAACATGATGTTTTTCAATGGCAAAAATCAATGAATATTGTAAATGCACAAACAGTAATTTCTCCGCATTGCAAGGTGCAATTCTGAAATTTTTTGCTTTTTCCTGCTCCTCTTAGCATGATAAAGAAGATTCAAAGAGAGTGAGATGCCAGCTCCTTTCATTCAGTCAGTAGCTTCAATCATTTCTGGACGTTTTTCAATGGCAAAAATCAATGAATATTGTAAATGCACAAACAGTAATTTCTCCGCATTGCAAGGTGCAATTCTGAAATTTTTTGCTTTTTCCTGCTCCTCTTAGCATGATAAACAAGATTCAAAGAGAGTGAGATGCCAGCTCCTTTCATTCAGTCAGTAGCTTCAATCATTTCTGGACGTTTTTCAATGGCAAAAATCAATGAATATTGTAAATGCACAAACAGTAATTTCTCCGCATTGCAAGGTGCAATTCTGAAATGTTTTGCTTTTTCCTGCTCCTCTTAGCATGATAAAGAAGATTCAAAGAGAGTGAGATGCCAGCTCCTTTCATTCAGTCAGTAGCTTCAATCATTTCTGGACGTTTTTCAATGGCAAAAATCAATGAATATTGTAAATGCACAAACAGTAATTTCTCCGCATTGCAAGGTGCAATTCTGAAATTTTTTGCTTTTTCCTGCTCCTCTTAGCATGATAAAGAAGATTCAAAGAGAGTGAGATGCCAGCTCCTTTCATTCAGTCAGTAGCTACAATCATTTCTGGACGTTTTTCAATGGCAAAAATCAATGAATATTGTAAATGCACAAACAGTAATTTCTCCGCATTGCAAGGTGCAATTCTGAAATTTTTTGCTTTTTCCTGCTCCTCTTAGCATGATAAAGAAGATTCAAAGAGAGTGAGATGCCTGCTCCTTTCATTCAGTCAGTAGCTTCAAACATTTCTGGTATATGAATAACATGATGTTTTTCAATGGCAAAAATCAATGAATATTGTAAATGCACAAACAGTAATTTCTCCGCATTGCAAGGTGCAATTCTGAAATTTTTTGCTTTTTCCTGCTCCTCTTAGCATGGTAAAGAAGATTCAAAGAGAGTGAGATGCCAGCTCCTTTCATTCAGTCAGTAGCTTCAATCATTTCTGGACGTTTTTCAATGGCAAAAATCATTGAATATTGTAAATGCACAAACAGTAATTTCTCCGCATTGCAAGGTGCAATTCTGAAATTTTTGCTTTTTCCTGCTCCTCTTAGCATGATAAAGAAGATTCAAAGAGAGTGAGATGCCAGCTCCTTTCATTCAGTCAGTAGCTTCAATCATTTCTGGACGTTTTTCAATGGCAAAAATCAATGAATATTGTAAATGCACAAACAGTAATTTCTCCGCATTGCAAGGTGCAATTCTGAAATTTTTTGCTTTTTCCTGCTCCTCTTAGCATGATAAAGAAGATTCAAAGAGAGTGAGATGCCAGCTCCTTTCATTCAGTCAGTAGCTTCAATCATTTCTGGACGTTTTTCAATGGCAAAAATCAATGAATATTGTAAATGCACAAACAGTAATTTCTCCGCATTGCAAGGTGCAATTCTGAAATTTTTTGCTTTTTCCTGCTCCTCTTAGCATGATAAAGAAGATTCAAAGAGAATGAGATGCCAGCTCCTTTCATTCAGTCAGTAGCTTCAATCATTTCTGGTATATGAATAACATGATGTTTTTCAATGGCAAAAATCAATGAATATTGTAAATGCACAAACAGTAATTTCTCCGCATTGCAAGGTGCAATTCTGAAATTTTTTGCTTTTTCCTGCTCCTCTTAGCATGATAAAGAAGATTCAAAGAGAGTGAGATGCCAGCTCCTTTCATTCAGTCAGTAGCTTCAATCATTTCTGGACGTTTTTCAATGGCAAAAATCAATGAATATTGTAAATGCACAAACAGTAATTTCTCCGCATTGCAAGGTGCAATTCTGAAATTTTTTGCTTTTTCCTGCTCCTCTTAGCATGATAAACAAGATTCAAAGAGAGTGAGATGCCAGCTCCTTTCATTCAGTCAGTAGCTTCAATCATTTCTGGACGTTTTTCAATGGCAAAAATCAATGAATATTGTAAATGCACAAACAGTAATTTCTCCGCATTGCAAGGTGCAATTCTGAAATGTTTTGCTTTTTCCTGCTCCTCTTAGCATGATAAAGAAGATTCAAAGAGAGTGAGATGCCAGCTCCTTTCATTCAGTCAGTAGCTTCAATCATTTCTGGACGTTTTTCAATGGCAAAAATCAATGAATATTGTAAATGCACAAACAGTAATTTCTCCGCATTGCAAGGTGCAATTCTGAAATTTTTTGCTTTTTCCTGCTCCTCTTAGCATGATAAAGAAGATTCAAAGAGAGTGAGATGCCAGCTCCTTTCATTCAGTCAGTAGCTACAATCATTTCTGGACGTTTTTCAATGGCAAAAATCAATGAATATTGTAAATGCACAAACAGTAATTTCTCCGCATTGCAAGGTGCAATTCTGAAATTTTTTGCTTTTTCCTGCTCCTCTTAGCATGATAAAGAAGATTCAAAGAGAGTGAGATGCCTGCTCCTTTCATTCAGTCAGTAGCTTCAAACATTTCTGGTATATGAATAACATGATGTTTTTCAATGGCAAAAATCAATGAATATTGTAAATGCACAAACAGTAATTTCTCCGCATTGCAAGGTGCAATTCTGAAATTTTTTGCTTTTTCCTGCTCCTCTTAGCATGGTAAAGAAGATTCAAAGAGAGTGAGATGCCAGCTCCTTTCATTCAGTCAGTAGCTTCAATCATTTCTGGACGTTTTTCAATGGCAAAAATCATTGAATATTGTAAATGCACAAACAGTAATTTCTCCGCATTGCAAGGTGCAATTCTGAAATTTTTGCTTTTTCCTGCTCCTCTTAGCATGATAAACAAGATTCAAAGAGAGTGAGATGCCAGCTCCTTTCATTCAGTCAGTAGCTTCAATCATTTCTGGACGTTTTTCAATGGCAAAAATCAATGAATATTGTAAATGCACAAACAGTAATTTCTCCGCATTGCAAGGTGCAATTCTGAAATTTTTTGCTTTTTCCTGCTCCTCTTAGCATGATAAAGAAGATTCAAAGAGAGTGAGATGCCAGCTCCTTTCATTCAGTCAGTAGCTTCAATCATTTCTGGACGTTTTCCTATGGCAAAAATCAATGAATATTGTAAATGCACAAACAGTAATTTCTCCGCATTGCAAGGTGCAATTCTGAAATTTTTTGCTTTTTCCTGCTCCTCTTAGCATGATAAACAAGATTCAAAGAGAGTGAGATGCCAGCTCCTTTCATTCAGTCAGTAGCTTCAATCATTTCTGGACGTTTTTCAATGGCAAAAATCAATGAATATTGTAAATGCACAAACAGTAATTTCTCCGCATTGCAAGGTGCAATTCTGAAATTTTTTGCTTTTTCCTGCTCCTCTTAGCATGATAAAGAAGATTCAAAGAGAGTGAGATGCCAGCTCCTTTCATTCAGTCAGTAGCTTCAATCATTTCTGGACGTTTTTCAATGGCAAAAATCAATGAATATTGTAAATGCACAAACAGTAATTTCTACGCATTGCAAGGTGCAATTCTGAAATTTTTTGCTTTTTCCTGCTCCTCTTAGCATGATAAAGAAGATTCAAAGAGAGTGAGATGCCAGCTCCTTTCATTCAGTCAGTAGCTTCAATCATTTCTGGACGTTTTTCAATGGCAAAAATCAATGAATATTGTAAATGCACAAACAGTAATTTCTCCGCATTGCAAGGTGCAATTCTGAAATTTTTTGCTTTTTCCTGCTCCTCTTAGCATGATAAAGAAGATTCAAAGAGAATGAGATGCCAGCTCCTTTCATTCAGTCAGTAGCTTCAATCATTTCTGGTATATGAATAACATGATGTTTTTCAATGGCAAAAATCAATGAATATTGTAAATGCACAAACAGTAATTTCTCCGCATTGCAAGGTGCAATTCTGAAATTTTTTGCTTTTTCCTGCTCCTCTTAGCATGATAAAGAAGATTCAAAGAGAGTGAGATGCCAGCTCCTTTCATTCAGTCAGTAGCTTCAATCATTTCTGGACGTTTTTCAATGGCAAAAATCAATGAATATTGTAAATGCACAAACAGTAATTTCTCCGCATTGCAAGGTGCAATTCTGAAATTTTTTGCTTTTTCCTGCTCCTCTTAGCATGATAAACAAGATTCAAAGAGAGTGAGATGCCAGCTCCTTTCATTCAGTCAGTAGCTTCAATCATTTCTGGACGTTTTTCAATGGCAAAAATCAATGAATATTGTAAATGCACAAACAGTAATTTCTCCGCATTGCAAGGTGCAATTCTGAAATTTTTTGCTTTTTCCTGCTCCTCTTAGCATGATAAAAAAGATTCAAAGAGAGTGAGATGCCAGCTCCTTTCATTCAGTCAGTAGCTTCAAACATTTCTGGTATATGAATAACATGATGTTTTTCAATGGCAAAAATCAATGAATATTGTAGATGCACAAACAGTAATTTCTCCGCATTGCAAGGTGCAATTCTGAAATTTTTTGCTTTTTCCTGCTCCTCTTAGCATGATAAAGAAGATTCAAAGAGAGTGAGATGCCAGCTCCTTTCATTCAGTCAGTAGCTTCAATCATTTCTGGACGTTTTTCAATGGCAAAAATCATTGAATATTGTAAATGCACAAACAGTAATTTCTCCGCATTGCAAGGTGCAATTCTGAAATTTTTTGCTTTTTCCTGCTCATCTTAGCATGATAAAGAAGATTCAAAGAGAGTGAGATGCCAGCTCCTTTCATTCAGTCAGTAGCTTCAATCATTTCTGGTATATGAATAACATGATGTTTTTCAATGGCAAAAATCAATGAATATTGTAAATGCACAAACAGTAATTTCTCCGCATTGCAAGGTGCAATTCTGAAATTTTTTGCTTTTTCCTGCTCCTCTTAGCATGATAAAGGAGATTCAAAGAGAATGAGATGCCAGCTCCTTTCATTCAGTCAGTAGCTTCAATCATTTCTGGACGTTTTTCAATGGCAAAAATCAATGAATATTGTAAATGCACAAACAGTAATTTCTCCGCATTGCAAGGTGCAATTCTGAAATTTTTTGCTTTTTCCTGCTCCTCTTAGCATGATAAACAAGATTCAAAGAGAGTGAGATGCCAGCTCCTTTCATTCAGTCAGTAGCTTCAATCATTTCTGGACGTTTTTCAATGGCAAAAATCAATGAATATTGTAAATGCACAAACAGTAATTTCTCCGCATTGCAAGGTGCAATTCTGAAATTTTTTGCTTTTTCCTGCTCCTCTAAGCATGATAAAGAAGATTCAAAGAGAGTGAGATGCCAGCTCCTTTCCTTCAGTCAGTAGCTTCAAACATTTCTGGTATATGAATAACATGATGTTTTTCAATGGCAAAAATCAATGAATATTGTAAATGCACAAACAGTAATTTCTCCGCATTGCAAGGTGCAATTCTGAAATTTTTTGCTTTTTCCTGCTCCTCTTAGCATGATAAAGAAGATTCAAAGAGAGTGAGATGCCAGCTCCTTTCATTCAGTCAGTAGCTTCAATCATTTCTGGACGTTTTTCAATGGCAAAAATCAATGAATATTGTAAATGCACAAACTAATTTCTCCACATTGCAAGGTGCAATTCTGAAATTTTTTGCTTTTTCCTGCTCCTCTTAGCATGATAAAGAAGAATCAAAGAGAGTGAGATGCCAGCTCCTTTCATTCAGTCAGTAGCTTCAATCATTTCTGGACGTTTTTCAGTGGCAAAAATCAATGAATATTGTAAATGCACAGACAGTAATTTCTCCGCATTGCAAGGTGCAATTCTGAAATTTTTTGCTTTTTCCTGCTCCTCTTAGCATGATAAAGAAGATTCAAAGAGAGTGAGATGCCAGCTCCTTTCATTCAGTCAGTAGCTTCAAACATTTCTGGTAAATGAATAACATGATGTTTTTCAATGGCAAAAATCAATGAATATTGTAAATGCACAAACAGTAATTTCTCCGCATTTCAAGGTGCAATTCTGAAATTTTTTGCTTTTTCCTGCTCCTCTTAGCATGGTAAAGAAGATTCAAAGAGAGTGAGATGCCAGCTCCTTTCATTCAGTCAGTAGCTTCAATCATTTCTGGACGTTTTTCAATGGCAAAAATCAATGAATATTGTAAATGCACAAACAGTAATTTCTCCGCATTGCAAGGTGCAATTCTGAAATTTTTTGCTTTTTCCTGCTCCTCTTAGCATGATAAACAAGATTCAAAGAGAGTGAGATGCCAGCTCCTTTCATTCAGTCAGTAGCTTCAATCATTTCTGGACGTTTTTCAATGGCAAAAATCAATGAATATTGTAAATGCACAAACAGTAATTTCTCCGCATTGCAAGGTGCAATTCTGAAATTTTTTGCTTTTTTCTGCTCCTCTCAGCATGATAAAGAAGACTCAAAGAGAGTGAGATGCCAGCTCCTTTCATTCAGTCAGTAGCTTCAAACATTTCTGGTATATGAATAACATGATGTTTTTCAATGGCAAAAATCAATGAATATTGTAAATGCACAAACAGTAATTTCTCCGCATTGCAAGGTGCAATTCTGAAATTTTTTGCTTTTTCCTGCTCCTCTTAGCATGATAAAGAAGATTCAAAGAGAGTGAGATGCCAGCTCCTTTCATTCAGTCAGTAGCTTCAATCATTTCTGGACGTTTTTCAATGGCAAAAATCAATGAATATTGTAAATGCACAAACAGTAATTTCTCCGCATTGCAAGGTGCAATTCTGAAATTTTTTGCTTTTTCCTGCTCCTCTTAGCATGATAAACAAGATTCAAAGAGAGTGAGATGCCAGCTCCTTTCATTCAGTCAGTAGCTTCAATCATTTCTGGACGTTTTTCAATGGCAAAAATCAATGAATATTGTAAATGCACAAACAGTAATTTCTCCGCATTGCAAGGTGCAATTCTGAAATTTTTTGCTTTTTCCTGCTCCTCTTAGCATGATAAAGAAGATTCAAAGAGAGTGAGATGCCAGCTCCTTTCATTCAGTCAGTAGCTACAATCATTTCTGGACGTTTTTCAATGGCAAAAATCAATGAATATTGTAAATGCACAAACAGTAATTTCTCCGCATTGCAAGGTGCAATTCTGAAATTTTTTGCTTTTTCCTGCTCCTCTTAGCATGATAAAGAAGATTCAAAGAGAGTGAGATGCCAGCTCCTTTCATTCAGTCAGTAGCTTCAAACATTTCTGGTATATGAATAACATGATGTTTTTCAATGGCAAAAATCAATGAATATTGTAAATGCACAAACAGTAATTTCTCCGCATTGCAAGGTGCAATTCTGAAATTTTTTGCTTTTTCCTGCTCCTCTTAGCATGGTAAAGAAGATTCAAAGAGAGTGAGATGCCAGCTCCTTTCATTCAGTCAGTAGCTTCAATCATTTCTGGACGTTTTTCAATGGCAAAAATCATTGAATATTGTAAATGCACAAACAGTAATTTCTCCGCATTGCAAGGTGCAATTCTGAAATTTTTGCTTTTTCCTGCTCCTCTTAGCATGATAAACAAGATTCAAAGAGAGTGAGATGCCAGCTCCTTTCATTCAGTCAGTAGCTTCAATCATTTCTGGACCTTTTTCAATGGCAAAAATCAATGAATATTGTAAATGCACAAACAGTAATTTCTCCGCATTGCAAGGTGCAATTCTGAAATTTTTTGCTTTTTCCTGCTCCTCTTAGCATGATAAAGAAGATTCAAAGAGAGTGAGATGCCAGCTCCTTTCATTCAGTCAGTAGCTTCAATCATTTCTGGACGTTTTCCTATGGCAAAAATCAATGAATATTGTAAATGCACAAACAGTAATTTCTCCGCATTGCAAGGTGCAATTCTGAAATTTTTTGCTTTTTCCTGCTCCTCTTAGCATGATAAACAAGATTCAAAGAGAGTGAGATGCCAGCTCCTTTCATTCAGTCAGTAGCTTCAATCATTTCTGGACGTTTTTCAATGGCAAAAATCAATGAATATTGTAAATGCACAAACAGTAATTTCTCCGCATTGCAAGGTGCAATTCTGAAATTTTTTGCTTTTTCCTGCTCCTCTTAGCATGATAAAGAAGATTCAAAGAGAGTGAGATGCCAGCTCCTTTCATTCAGTCAGTAGCTTCAATCATTTCTGGACGTTTTTCAATGGCAAAAATCAATGAATATTGTAAATGCACAAACAGTAATTTCTCCGCATTGCAAGGTGCAATTCTGAAATTTTTTGCTTTTTCCTGCTCCTCTTAGCATGATAAAGAAGATTCAAAGAGAGTGAGATGCCAGCTCCTTTCATTCAGTCAGTAGCTTCAATCATTTCTGGACGTTTTTCAATGGCAAAAATCAATGAATATTGTAAATGCACAAACAGTAATTTCTCCGCATTGCAAGGTGCAATTCTGAAATTTTTTGCTTTTTCCTGCTCCTCTTAGCATGATAAAGAAGATTCAAAGAGAATGAGATGCCAGCTCCTTTCATTCAGTCAGTAGCTTCAATCATTTCTGGTATATGAATAACATGATGTTTTTCAATGGCAAAAATCAATGAATATTGTAAATGCACAAACAGTAATTTCTCCGCATTGCAAGGTGCAATTCTGAAATTTTTTGCTTTTTCCTGCTCCTCTTAGCATGATAAAGAAGATTCAAAGAGAGTGAGATGCCAGCTCCTTTCATTCAGTCAGTAGCTTCAATCATTTCTGGACGTTTTTCAATGGCAAAAATCAATGAATATTGTAAATGCACAAACAGTAATTTCTCCGCATTGCAAGGTGCAATTCTGAAATTTTTTGCTTTTTCCTGCTCCTCTTAGCATGATAAACAAGATTCAAAGAGAGTGAGATGCAAGCTCCTTTCATTCAGTCAGTAGCTTCAATCATTTCTGGACGTTTTTCAATGGCAAAAATCAATGAATATTGTAAATGCACAAACAGTAATTTCTCCGCATTGCAAGGTGCAATTCTGAAATTTTTTGCTTTTTCCTGCTCCTCTTAGCATGATAAAAAAGATTCAAAGAGAGTGAGATGCCAGCTCCTTTCATTCAGTCAGTAGCTTCAAACATTTCTGGTATATGAATAACATGATGTTTTTCAATGGCAAAAATCAATGAATATTGTAGATGCACAAACAGTAATTTCTCCGCATTGCAAGGTGCAATTCTGAAATTTTTTGCTTTTTCCTGCTCCTCTTAGCATGATAAAGAAGATTCAAAGAGAGTGAGATGCCAGCTCCTTTCATTCAGTCAGTAGCTTCAATCATTTCTGGACGTTTTTCAATGGCAAAAATCATTGAATATTGTAAATGCACAAACAGTAATTTCTCCGCATTGCAAGGTGCAATTCTGAAATTTTTTGCTTTTTCCTGCTCATCTTAGCATGATAAAGAAGATTCAAAGAGAGTGAGATGCCAGCTCCTTTCATTCAGTCAGTAGCTTCAATCATTTCTGGTATATGAATAACATGATGTTTTTCAATGGCAAAAATCAATGAATATTGTAAATGCACAAACAGTAATTTCTCCGCATTGCAAGGTGCAATTCTGAAATTTTTTGCTTTTTCCTGCTCCTCTTAGCATGATAAAGAAGATTCAAAGAGAATGAGATGCCAGCTCCTTTCATTCAGTCAGTAGCTTCAATCATTTCTGGACGTTTTTCAATGGCAAAAATCAATGAATATTGTAAATGCACAAACAGTAATTTCTCCGCATTGCAAGGTGCAATTCTGAAATTTTTTGCTTTTTCCTGCTCCTCTTAGCATGATAAACAAGATTCAAAGAGAGTGAGATGCCAGCTCCTTTCATTCAGTCAGTAGCTTCAATCATTTCTGGACGTTTTTCAATGGCAAAAATCAATGAATATTGTAAATGCACAAACAGTAATTTCTCCGCATTGCAAGGTGCAATTCTGAAATTTTTTGCTTTTTCCTGCTCCTCTTAGCATGATAAAAAAGATTCAAAGAGAGTGAGATGCCAGCTCCTTTCATTCAGTCAGTAGCTTCAAACATTTCTGGTATATGAATAACATGATGTTTTTCAATGGCAAAAATCAATGAATATTGTAGATGCACAAACAGTAATTTCTCCGCATTGCAAGGTGCAATTCTGAAATTTTTTGCTTTTTCCTGCTCCTCTTAGCATGATAAAGAAGATTCAAAGAGAGTGAGATGCCAGCTCCTTTCATTCAGTCAGTAGCTTCAATCATTTCTGGACGTTTTTCAATGGCAAAAATCATTGAATATTGTAAATGCACAAACAGTAATTTCTCCGCATTGCAAGGTGCAATTCTGAAATTTTTTGCTTTTTCCTGCTCATCTTAGCATGATAAAGAAGATTCAAAGAGAGTGAGATGCCAGCTCCTTTCATTCAGTCAGTAGCTTCAATCATTTCTGGTATATGAATAACATGATGTTTTTCAATGGCAAAAATCAATGAATATTGTAAATGCACAAACAGTAATTTCTCCGCATTGCAAGGTGCAATTCTGAAATTTTTTGCTTTTTCCTGCTCCTCTTAGCATGATAAAGAAGATTCAAAGAGAATGAGATGCCAGCTCCTTTCATTCAGTCAGTAGCTTCAATCATTTCTGGACGTTTTTCAATGGCAAAAATCAATGAATATTGTAAATGCACAAACAGTAATTTCTCCGCATTGCAAGGTGCAATTCTGAAATTTTTTGCTTTTTCCTGCTCCTCTTAGGATGATAAACAAGATTCAAAGAGAGTGAGATGCCAGCTCCTTTCATTCAGTCAGTAGCTTCAATCATTTCTGGACGTTTTTCAATGGCAAAAATCAATGAATATTGTAAATGCACAAACAGTAATTTCTCCGCATTGCAAGGTGCAATTCTGAAATTTTTTGCTTTTTCCTGCTCCTCTAAGCATGATAAAGAAGATTCAAAGAGAGTGAGATGCCAGCTCCTTTCCTTCAGTCAGTAGCTTCAAACATTTCTGGTATATGAATAACATGATGTTTTTCAATGGCAAAAATCAATGAATATTGTAAATGCACAAACAGTAATTTCTCCGCATTGCAAGGTGCAATTCTGAAATTTTTTGCTTTTTCCTGCTCCTCTTAGCATGATAAAGAAGATTCAAAGAGAGTGAGATGCCAGCTCCTTTCATTCAGTCAGTAGCTTCAATCATTTCTGGACGTTTTTCAATGGCAAAAATCAATGAATATTGTAAATGCACAAACTAATTTCTCCACATTGCAAGGTGCAATTCTGAAATTTTTTGCTTTTTCCTGCTCCTCTTAGCATGATAAAGAAGAATCAAAGAGAGTGAGATGCCAGCTCCTTTCATTCAGTCAGTAGCTTCAATCATTTCTGGACGTTTTTCAGTGGCAAAAATCAATGAATATTGTAAATGCACAGACAGTAATTTCTCCGCATTGCAAGGTGCAATTCTGAAATTTTTTGCTTTTTCCTGCTCCTCTTAGCATGATAAAGAAGATTCAAAGAGAGTGAGATGCCAGCTCCTTTCATTCAGTCAGTAGCTTCAAACATTTCTGGTAAATGAATAACATGATGTTTTTCAATGGCAAAAATCAATGAATATTGTAAATGCACAAACAGTAATTTCTCCGCATTGCAAGGTGCAATTCTGAAATTTTTTGCTTTTTCCTGCTCCTCTTAGCATGGTAAAGAAGATTCAAAGAGAGTGAGATGCCAGCTCCTTTCATTCAGTCAGTAGCTTCAATCATTTCTGGACGTTTTTCAATGGCAAAAATCATTGAATATTGTAAATGCACAAACAGTAATTTCTCCGCATTGCAAGGTGCAATTCTGAAATTTTTGCTTTTTCCTGCTCCTCTTAGCATGATAAACAAGATTCAAAGAGAGTGAGATGCCAGCTCCTTTCATTCAGTCAGTAGCTTCAATCATTTCTGGACGTTTTTCAATGGCAAAAATCAATGAATATTGTAAATGCACAAACAGTAATTTCTCCGCATTGCAAGGTGCAATTCTGAAATTTTTTGCTTTTTCCTGCTCCTCTTAGCATGATAAAGATTCAAAGAGAGTGAGATGCCAGCTCCTTTCATTCAGTCAGTAGCTTCAATCATTTCTGGACGTTTTTCAATGGCAAAAATCAATGAATATTGTAAATGCACAAACAGTAATTTCTCCGCATTGCAAGGTGCAATTCTGAAATTTTTTCTTTTTCCTGCTCCTCTTAGCATGATAAAGAAGATTCAAAGAGAGTGAGATGCCAGCTCCTTTCATTCAGTCAGTAGCTTCAATCATTTCTGGACGTTTTTCAATGGCAAAAATCATTGAATATTGTAAATGCACAAACAGTAATTTCTCCGCATTGCAAGGTGCAATTCTGAAATTTTTTGCTTTTTCCTGCTCCTCTTAGCATGATAAAGAAGATTCAAAGAGAATGAGATGCCAGCTCCTTTCATTCAGTCAGTAGCTTCAATCATTTCTGGTATATGAATAACATGATGTTTTTCAATGGCAAAAATCAATGAATATTGTAAATGCACAAACAGTAATTTCTCCGCATTGCAAGGTGCAATTCTGAAATTTTTTGCTTTTTCCTGCTCCTCTTAGCATGATAAAGAAGATTCAAAGAGAGTGAGATGCCAGCTCCTTTCATTCAGTCAGTAGCTTCAATCATTTCTGGACGTTTTTCAATGGCAAAAATCAATGAATATTGTAAATGCACAAACAGTAATTTCTCCGCATTGCAAGGTGCAATTCTGAAATTTTTTGTTTTTTCCTGCTCCTCTTAGCATGATAAACAAGATTCAAAGAGAGTGAGATGCCAGTTCCTTTCATTCAGTCAGTAGCTTCAATCATTTCTGGACGTTTTTCAATGGCAAAAATCAATGAATATTGTAAATGCACAAACAGTAATTTCTCCGCATTGCAAGGTGCAATTCTGAAATTTTTTGCTTTTTCCTGCTCCTCTTAGCATGATAAAAAAGATTCAAAGAGAGTGAGATGCCAGCTCCTTTCATTCAGTCAGTAGCTTCAATCATTTCTGGACGTTTTTCAATGGCAAAAATCATTGAATATTGTAAATGCACAAACAGCAATTTCTCCGCATTGCAAGGTGCAATTCTGAATTTTTTTGCTTTTTCCTGCTCACCTTAGCATGATAAAGAAGATTCAAATAGAGTGAGATGCCAGCTCCTTTCATTCAGTCAGTAGCTTCAATCATTTCTGGTATATGAATAACATGATGTTTTTCAATGGCAAAAATCAATGAATATTGTAAATGCACAAACAGTAATTTCTCCGCATTGCAAGGTGCAATTCTGAAATTTTTTGCTTTTTCCTGCTCCTCTTAGCATGATAAAGAAGATTCAAAGAGAATGAGATGCCAGCTCCTTTCATTCAGTCAGTAGCTTCAATCATTTCTGGACGTTTTTCAATGGCAAAAATCAATGAATATTGTAAATGCACAAACAGTAATTTCTCCGCATTGCAAGGTTCAATTCTGAAATTTTTTGCTTTTTCCTGCTCCTCTTAGCATGATAAACAAGATTCAAAGAGAGTGAGATGCCAGCTCCTTTCATTCAGTCTGTAGCTTCAATCATTTCTGGACGTTTGTCAATGGCAAAAATCAATGAATATTGTAAATGCACAAACAGTAATTTCTCCGCATTGCAAGGTGCAATTCTGAAATTTTTTGCTTTATCCTGCTCCTCTAAGCATGATAAAGAAGATTCAAAGAGAGTGAGATGCCAGCTCCTTTCCTTCAGTCAGTAGCTTCAAACATTTCTGGTATATGAATAACATGATGTTTTTCAAAGGCAAAAATCAATGAATATTGTAAATGCACAAACAGTAATTTCTCCGCATTGCAAGGTGCAATTCTGAAATTTTTTGCTTTTTCCTGCTCCTCTTAGCATGATAAAGAAGATTCAAAGAGAGTGAGATGCCAGCTCCTTTCATTCAGTCAGTAGCTTCAATCATTTCTGGACGTTTTTCAATGGCAAAAATCAATGAATATTGTAAATGCACAAACAGTAATTTCTCCACATTGCAAGGTGCAATTCTGAAATTTTTTGCTTTTTCCTGCTCCTCTTAGCATGATAAAGAAGAATCAAAGAGAGTGAGATGCCAGCTCCTTTCATTCAGTCAGTAGCTTCAATCATTTCTGGACGTTTTTCAGTGGCAAAAATCAATGAATATTGTAAATGCACAGACAGTAATTTCTCCGCATTGCAAGGTGCAATTCTGAAATTTTTTGCTTTTTCCTGCTCCTCTTAGCATGATAAACAAGATTCAAAGAGAGTGAGATGCCAGCTCCTTTCATTCAGTCAGTAGCTTCAATCATTTCTGGACGTTTTTCAATGGCAAAAATCATTGAATATTGTAAATGCACAAACAGTAATTTCTCCGCATTGCAAGGTGCAATTCTGAAATTTTTTGCTTTTTCCTGCTCCTCTTAGCATGATAAAGAAGATTCAAAGAGAATGAGATGCCAGCTCCTTTCATTCAGTCAGTAGCTTCAATCATTTCTGGTATATGAATAACATGATGTTTTTCAATGGCAAAAATCAATGAATATTGTAAATGCACAAACAGTAATTTCTCCGCATTGCAAGGTGCAATTCTGAAATTTTTTGCTTTTTCCTGCTCCTCTTAGCATGATAAAGAAGATTCAAAGAGAGTGAGATGCCAGCTCCTTTCATTCAGTCAGTAGCTTCAATCATTTCTGGACGTTTTTCAATGGCAAAAATCAATGAATATTGTAAATGCACAAACAGTAATTTCTCCGCATTGCAAGGTGCAATTCTGAAATTTTTTGCTTTTTCCTGCTCCTCTTAGCATGATAAACAAGATTCAAAGAGAGTGAGATGCCAGTTCCTTTCATTCAGTCAGTAGCTTCAATCATTTCTGGACGTTTTTCAATGGCAAAAATCAATGAATATTGTAAATGCACAAACAGTAATTTCTCCGCATTGCAAGGTGCAATTCTGAAATTTTTTGCTTTTTCCTGCTCCTCTTAGCATGATAAAAAAGATTCAAAGAGAGTGAGATGCCAGCTCCTTTCATTCAGTCAGTAGCTTCAAACATTTCTGGTATATGAATAGCATGATGTTTTTCAATGGCAAAAATCAATGAATATTGTAGATGCACAAACAGTAATTTCTCCGCATTGCAAGGTGCAATTCTGAAATTTTTTGCTTTTTCCTGCTCCTCTTAGCATGATAAAGAAGATTCAAAGAGAATGAGATGCCAGCTCCTTTCATTCAGTCAGTAGCTTCAATCATTTCTGGACGTTTTTCAATGGCAAAAATCATTGAATATTGTAAATGCACAAACAGCAATTTCTCCGCATTGCAAGGTGCAATTCTGAATTTTTTTGCTTTTTCCTGCTCACCTTAGCATGATAAAGAAGATTCAAAGAGAGTGAGATGCCAGCTCCTTTCATTCAGTCAGTAGCTTCAATCATTTCTGGTATATGAATAACATGATGTTTTTCAATGGCAAAAATCAATGAATATTGTAAATGCACAAACAGTAATTTCTCCACATTGCAAGGTGCAATTCTGAAATTTTTTGCTTTTTCCTGCTCCTCTTAGCATGATAAAGAAGATTCAAAGAGAATGAGATGCCAGCTCTTTTCATTCAGTCAGTAGCTTCAATCATTTCTGGACGTTTTTCAATGGCAAAAATCAATGAATATTGTAAATGCACAAACAGTAATTTCTCCGCATTGCAAGGTGCAATTCTGAAATTTTTTGCTTTTTCCTGCTCCTCTTAGCATGATAAACAAGATTCAAAGAGAGTGAGATGCCAGCTCCTTTCATTCAGTCAGTAGCTTCAATCATTTCTGGACGTTTGTCAATGGCAAAAATCAATGAATATTGTAAATGCACAAACAGTAATTTCTCCGCATTGCAAGGTGCAATTCTGAAATTTTTTGCTTTTTCCTGCTCCTCTTAGCATGATAAAGAAGATTCAAAGAGAGTGAGATGCCAGCTCCTTTCATTCAGTCAGTAGCTTCAATCATTTCTGGTATATGAATAACATGATGTTTTTCAATGGCAAAAATCAATGAATATTGTAAATGCACAAACAGTAATTTCTCCGCATTTCAAGGTGCAATTCTGAAATTTTTTGCTTTTTCCTGCTCCTCTTAGCATGATAAAGAAGATTCAAAGAGAGTGAGATGCCAGCTCCTTTCATTCAGTCAGTAGCTTCAATCATTTCTGGACGTTTTTCAATGGCAAAAATCATTGAATATTGTAAATGCACAAACAGTAATTTCTCCGCATTGCAAGGTGCAATTCTGAAATTTTTTGCTTTTTCCTGCTCCTCTTAGCATGATAAAGAAGATTCAAAGAGAGTGAGATGCCAGCTCCTTTCATTCAGTCAGTAGCTTCAATCATTTCTGGTATATGAATAACATGATGTTTTTCAATGGCAAAAATCAATGAATATTGTAAATGCACAAACAGTAATTTCTCCGCATTGCAAGGTGCAATTCTGAAATTTTTTGCTTTTTCCTGCTCCTCTTAGCATGATAAAGAAGATTCAAAGAGAGTGAGATGCCAGCTCCTTTCATTCAGTCAGTAGCTTCAATCATTTCTGGACGTTTTTCAATGGCAAAAATCAATGAATATTGTAAATGCACAAACAGTAATTTTCCGCATTGCAAGGTGCAATTCTGAAATTTTTTGCTTTTTTCTGCTCCTCTCAGCATGATAAAGAAGACTCAAAGAGAGTGAGATGCCAGCTCCTTTCATTCAGTCAGTAGCTTCAAACATTTCTGGTATATGAATAACGATGTTTTTCAATGGCAAAAATCAATGAATATTGTAAATGCACAAACAGTAATTTCTCCGCATTGCAAGGTGCAATTCTGAAATTTTTTGCTTTTTCCTGCTCCTCTTAGCATGATAAAGAAGATTCAAAGAGAGTGAGATGCCAGCTCCTTTCATTCAGTCAGTAGCTTCAATCATTTCTGGACGTTTTTCAATGGCAAAAATCAATGAATATTGTAAATGCACAAACAGTAATTTCTCCGCATTGCAAGGTGCAATTCTGAAATTTTTTGCTTTTTCCTGCTCCTCTTAGCATGATAAACAAGATTCAAAGAGAGTGAGATGCCAGCTCCTTTCATTCAGTCAGTAGCTTCAATCATTTCTGGACGTTTTTCAATGGCAAAAATCAATGAATATTGTAAATGCACAAACAGTAATTTCTCCGCATTGCAAGGTGCAATTCTGAAATTTTTTGCTTTTTCCTGCTCCTCTTAGCATGATAAAGAAGATTCAAAGAGAGTGAGATGCCAGCTCCTTTCATTCAGTCAGTAGCTACAATCATTTCTGGACGTTTTTCAATGGCAAAAATCAATGAATATTGTAAATGCACAAACAGTAATTTCTCCGCATTGCAAGGTGCAATTCTGAAATTTTTTGCTTTTTCCTGCTCCTCTTAGCATGATAAAGAAGATTCAAAGAGAGTGAGATGCCAGCTCCTTTCATTCAGTCAGTAGCTTCAATCATTTCTGGTATATGAATAACATGATGTTTTTCAATGGCAAAAATCAATGAATATTGTAAATGCACAAACAGTAATTTCTCCGCATTGCAAGGTGCAATTCTGAAATTTTTTGCTTTTTCCTGCTCCTCTTAGCATGATAAAGAAGATTCAAAGAGAGTGAGATGCCAGCTCCTTTCATTCAGTCAGTAGCTTCAATCATTTCTGGACGTTTTTCAATGGCAAAAATCAATGAATATTGTAAATGCACAAACAGTAATTTCTCCGCATTGCAAGGTGCAATTCTGAAATTTTTTGCTTTTTTCTGCTCCTCTCAGCATGATAAAGAAGACTCAAAGAGAGTGAGATGCCAGCTCCTTTCATTCAGTCAGTAGCTTCAAACATTTCTGGTATATGAATAACGATGTTTTTCAATGGCAAAAATCAATGAATATTGTAAATGCACAAACAGTAATTTCTCCGCATTGCAAGGTGCAATTCTGAAATTTTTTGCTTTTTCCTGCTCCTCTTAGCATGATAAAGAAGATTCAAAGAGAGTGAGATGCCAGCTCCTTTCATTCAGTCAGTAGCTTCAATCATTTCTGGACGTTTTTCAATGGCAAAAATCAATGAATATTGTAAATGCACAAACAGTAATTTCTCCGCATTGCAAGGTGCAATTCTGAAATTTTTTGCTTTTTCCTGCTCCTCTTAGAATGATAAACAAGATTCAAAGAGAGTGAGATGCCAGCTCCTTTCATTCAGTCAGTAGCTTCAATCATTTCTGGACGTTTTTCAATGGCAAAAATCAATGAATATTGTAAATGCACAAACAGTAATTTCTCCGCATTGCAAGGTGCAATTCTGAAATTTTTTGCTTTTTCCTGCTCCTCTTAGCATGATAAAGAAGATTCAAAGAGAGTGAGATGCCAGCTCCTTTCATTCAGTCAGTAGCTACAATCATTTCTGGACGTTTTTCAATGGCAAAAATCAATGAATATTGTAAATGCACAAACAGTAATTTCTCCGCATTGCAAGGTGCAATTCTGAAATTTTTTGCTTTTTCCTGCTCCTCTTAGCATGATAAAGAAGATTCAAAGAGAGTGAGATGCCAGCTCCTTTCATTCAGTCAGTAGCTTCAAACATTTCTGGTATATGAATAACATGATGTTTTTCAATGGCAAAAATCAATGAATATTGTAAATGCACAAACAGTAATTTCTCCGCATTGCAAGGTGCAATTCTGAAATTTTTTGCTTTTTCCTGCTCCTCTTAGCATGATAAAGAAGATTCAAAGAGAGTGAGATGCCAGCTCCTTTCATTCAGTCAGTAGCTTCAATCATTTCTGGACGTTTTTCAATGGCAAAAATCATTGAATATTGTAAATGCACAAACAGTAATTTCTCCGCATTGCAAGGTGCAATTCTGAAATTTTTTGCTTTTTCCTGCTCCTCTTAGCATGATAAAGAAGATTCAAAGAGAGTGAGATGCCAGCTCCTTTCATTCAGTCAGTAGCTTCAATCATTTCTGGAATATGAATAACATGATGTTTTTCAATGGCAAAAATCAATGAATATTGTAAATGCACAAACAGTAATTTCTCCGCATTGCAAGGTGCAATTCTGAAATTTTTTGCTTTTTTCTGCTCCTCTTAGCATGATAAAGAAGATTCAAAGAGAGTGAGATGCCAGCTCCTTTCATTCAGTCAGTAGCTTCAATCATTTCTGGACGTTTTTCAATGGCAAAAATCAATGAATATTGTAAATGCACAAACAGTAATTTCTCCGCATTGCAAGGTGCAATTCTGAAATTTTTTGCTTTTTCCTGCTCCTCTTAGCATGATAAACAAGATTCAAAGAGAGTGAGATGCCAGCTCCTTTCATTCAGTCAGTAGCTTCAATCATTTCTGGACGTTTTTCAATGGCAAAAATCAATGAATATTGTAAATGCACAAACAGTAATTTCTCCGCATTGCAAGGTGCAATTCTGAAATTTTTTGCTTTTTCCTGCTCCTCTTAGCATGATAAAGAAGATTCAAAGAGAGTGAGATGCCAGCTCCTTTCATTCAGTCAGTAGCTACAATCATTTCTGGACTTTTTTCAATGGCAAAAATCAATGAATATTGTAAATGCACAAACAGTAATTTCTCCGCATTGCAAGGTGCAATTCTGAAATTTTTTGCTTTTTCCTGCTCCTCTTAGCATGATAAAGAAGATTCAAAGAGAGTGAGATGCCAGCTCCTTTCATTCAGTCAGTAGCTTCAAACATTTCTGGTATATGAATAACATGATGTTTTTCAATGGCAAAAATCAATGAATATTGTAAATGCACAAACAGTAATTTCTCCGCATTGCAAGGTGCAATTCTGAAATTTTTTGCTTTTTCCTGCTCCTCTTAGCATGATAAAGAAGATTCAAAGAGAGTGAGATGCCAGCTCCTTTCATTCAGTCAGTAGCTACAATCATTTCTGGACGTTTTTCAATGGCAAAAATCAATGAATATTGTAAATGCACAAACAGTAATTTCTCCGCATTGCAAGGTGCAATTCTGAAATTTTTTGCTTTTTCCTGCTCCTCTTAGCATGATAAAGAAGATTCAAAGAGAGTGAGATGCCAGCTCCTTTCATTCAGTCAGTAGCTTCAAACATTTCTGGTATATGAATAACATGATGTTTTTCAATGGCAAAAATCAATGAATATTGTAAATGCACAAACAGTAATTTCTCCGCATTGCAAGGTGCAATTCTGAAATTTTTTGCTTTTTCCTGCTCCTCTTAGCATGATAAGATTCAAAGAGAGTGAGATGCCAGCTCCTTTCATTCAGTCAGTAGCTTCAATCATTTCTGGACGTTTTTCAATGGCAAAAATCATTGAATTTTGTAAATGCACAAACAGTAATTTCTCCGCATTGCAAGGTGCAATTCTGAAATTTTTTGCTTTTTCCTGCTCCTCTTAGCATGATAAAGAAGATTCAAAGAGAGTGAGATGCCAGCTCCTTTCATTCAGTCAGTAGCTTCAATCATTTCTGGAATATGAATAACATGATGTTTTTCAATGGCAAAAATCAATGAATATTGTAAATGCACAAACAGTAATTTCTCCGCATTGCAAGGTGCAATTCTGAAATTTTTTGCTTTTTTCTGCTCCTCTTAGCATGATAAAGAAGATTCAAAGAGAGTGAGATGCCAGCTCCTTTCATTCAGTCAGTAGCTTCAATCATTTCTGGACGTTTTTCAATGGCAAAAATCAATGAATATTGTAAATGCACAAATAGTAATTTCTCCGCATTGCAAGGTGCAATTCTGAAATTTTTTGCTTTTTCCTGCTCCTCTTAGCATGATAAACAAGATTCAAAGAGAGTGAGATGCCAGCTCCTTTCATTCAGTCAGTAGCTTCAATCATTTCTGGACGTTTTTCAATGGCAAAAATCAATGAATATTGTAAATGCACAAACAGTAATTTCTCCGCATTGCAAGGTGCAATTCTGAAATTTTTTGCTTTTTCCTGCTCCTCTTAGCATGATAAAGAAGATTCAAAGAGAGTGAGATGCCAGCTCCTTTCATTCAGTCAGTAGCTACAATCATTTCTGGACGTTTTTCAATGGCAAAAATCAATGAATATTGTAAATGCACAAACAGTAATTTCTCCGCATTGCAAGGTGCAATTCTGAAATTTTTTGCTTTTTCCTGCTCCTCTTAGCATGATAAAGAAGATTCAAAGAGAGTGAGATGCCAGCTCCTTTCATTCAGTCAGTAGCTTCAAACATTTCTGGTATATGAATAACATGATGTTTTTCAATGGCAAAAATCAATGAATATTGTAAATGCACAAACAGTAATTTCTCCGCATTGCAAGGTGCAATTCTGAAATTTTTTGCTTTTTCCTGCTCCTCTTAGCATGATAAAGAAGATTCAAAGAGAGTGAGATGCCAGCTCCTTTCATTCAGTCAGTAGCTTCAATCATTTCTGGACGTTTTTCAAAGGCAAAAATCATTGAATATTGTAAATGCACAAACAGTAATTTCTCCGCATTGCAAGGTGCAATTCTGAAATTTTTTGCTTTTTCCTGCTCCTCTTAGCATGATAAAGAAGATTCAAAGAGAGTGAGATGCCAGCTCCTTTCATTCAGTCAGTAGCTTCAATCATTTCTGGAATATGAATAACATGATGTTTTTCAATGGCAAAAATCAATGAATATTGTAAATGCACAAACAGTAATTTCTCCGCATTGCAAGGTGCAATTCTGAAATTTTTTGCTTTTTCCTGCTCCTCTTAGCATGATAAAGAAGATTCAAAGAGAGTGAGATGCCAGCTCCTTTCATTCAGTCAGTAGCTTCAATCATTTCTGGACGTTTTTCAATGGCAAAAATCATTGAATATTGTAAATGCACAAACAGTAATTTCTCCGCATTGCAAGGTGCAATTCTGAAATTTTTTGCTTTTTCCTGCTCCTCTTAGCATGATAAAGAAGATTCAAAGAGAGTGAGATGCCAGCTCCTTTCATTCAGTCAGTAGCTTCAATCATTTCTGGTATATGAATAACATGATGTTTTTCAATGGCAAAAATCAATGAATATTGTAAATGCACAAACAGTAATTTCTCCGCATTGCAAGGTGCAATTCTGAAATTTTTTGCTTTTTCCTGCTCCTCTTAGCATGATAAAGAAGATTCAAAGAGAGTGAGATGCCAGCTCCTTTCATTCAGTCAGTAGCTTCAATCATTTCTGGACGTTTTTCAATGGCAAAAATCAATGAATATTGTAAATGCACAAACAGTAATTTCTCCGCATTGCAAGGTGCAATTCTGAAATTTTTTGCTTTTTCCTGCTCCTCTTAGCGTGATAAACAAGATTCAAAGAGAGTGAGATGCCAGCTCTTTTCATTCAGTCAGTAGCTTCAATCATTTCTGGACGTTTTTCAATGGCAAAAATCATTGAATATTGTAAATGCACAAACAGTAATTTCTCCGCATTGCAAGGTGCAATTCTGAAATTTTTTGCTTTTTCCTGCTCCTCTTAGCATGATAAAGAAGATTCAAAGAGAGTGAGATGCCAGCTCCTTTCATTCAGTCAGTAGCTTCAATCATTTCTGGAATATGAATAACATGACGTTTTTCAATGGCAAAAATCAATGAATATTGTAAATGCACAAACAGTAATTTCTCCGCATTGCAAGGTGCAATTCTGAAATTTTTTGCTTTTTCCTGCTCCTCTTAGCATGATAAAGAAGATTCAAAGAGAGTGAGATGCCAGCTCCTTTCATTCAGTCAGTAGCTTCAATCATTTCTGGACGTTTTTCAATGGCAAAAATAAATGAATATTGTAAATGCACAAACAGTAATTTCTCCGCATTGCAAGGTGCAATTCTGAAATTTTTTGCTTTTTCCTGCTCCTCTTAGCATGATAAAGAAGATTCAAAGAGAGTGAGATGCCAGCTCCTTTCATTCAGTCAGTAGCTTCAAACATTTCTGGTATATGAATAACATGATGTTTTTCAATGGCAAAAATCAATGAATATTGTAAATGCACAAACAGTAATTTCTCCGCATTGCAAGGTGCAATTCTGAAATTTTTTGCTTTTTCCTGCTCCTCTTAGCATGATAAAGAAGATTCAAAGAGAGTGAGATGCCAGCTCCTTTCATTCAGTCAGTAGCTTCAAACATTTCTGGTATATGAATAACATGATGTTTGTCAATGGCAAAAATCAATGAATATTGTAAATGCACAAACAGTAATTTCTCCGCATTGCAAGGTGCAATTCTGAAATTTTTTGCTTTTTCCTGCTCCTCTTAGCATGATAAAGAAGATTCAAAGAGAATGAGATGCCAGCTCCTTTCATTCAGTCAGTAGCTTCAATCATTTCTGGTATATGAATAACATGATGTTTTTCAATGGCAAAAATCAATGAATATTGTAAATGCACAAACAGTAATTTCTCCGCATTGCAAGGTGCAATTCTGAAATTTTTTGCTTTTTCCTGCTCCTCTTAGCATGATAAAGAAGATTCAAAGAGAGTGAGATGCCAGCTCCTTTCATTCAGTCAGTAGCTTCAATCATTTCTGGACGTTTTTCAATGGCAAAAATCAATGAATATTGTAAATGCACAAACAGTAATTTCTCCGCATTGCAAGGTGCAATTCTGAAATTTTTTGCTTTTTCCTGCTCCTCTTAGCATGATAAACAAGATTCAAAGAGAGTGAGATGCCAGTTCCTTTCATTCAGTCAGTAGCTTCAATCATTTCTGGACGTTTTTCAATGGCAAAAATCAATGAATATTGTAAATGCACAAACAGTAATTTCTCCGCATTGCAAGGTGCAATTCTGAAATTTTTTGCTTTTTCCTGCTCCTCTTAGCATGATAAAAAAGATTCAAAGAGAGTGAGATGCCAGCTCCTTTCATTCAGTCAGTAGCTTCAAACATTTCTGGTATATGAATAACATGATGTTTTTCAATGGCAAAAATCAATGAATATTGTAGATGCACAAACAGTAATTTCTCCGCATTGCAAGGTGCAATTCTGAAATTTTTTGCTTTTTCCTGCTCCTCTTAGCATAATAAAGAAGATTCAAAGAGAGTGAGATGCCAGCTCCTTTCATTCAGTCAGTAGCTTCAATCATTTCTGGACGTTTTTCAATGGCAAAAATCATTGAATATTGTAAATGCACAAACAGCAATTTCTCCGCATTGCAAGGTGCAATTCTGAATTTTTTTGCTTTTTCCTGCTCACCTTAGCATGATAAAGAAGATTCAAAGAGAGTGAGATGCCAGCTCCTTTCATTCAGTCAGTAGCTTCAATCATTTCTGGTATATGAATAACATGATGTTTTTCAATGGCAAAAATCAATGAATATTGTAAATGCACAAACAGTAATTTCTCCGCATTGCAAGGTGCAATTCTGAAATTTTTTGCTTTTTCCTGCTCCTCTTAGCATGATAAAGAAGATTCAAAGAGAATGAGATGCCAGCTCCTTTCATTCAGTCAGTAGCTTCAATCATTTCTGGACGTTTTTCAATGGCAAAAATCAATGAATATTGTAAATGCACAAACAGTAATTTCTCCGCATTGCAAGGTGCAATTCTGAAATTTTTTGCTTTTTCCTGCTCCTCTTAGCATGATAAACAAGATTCAAAGAGAGTGAGATGCCAGCTCCTTTCATTCAGTCAGTAGCTTCAATCATTTCTGGACGTTTGTCAATGGCAAAAATCAATGAATATTGTAAATGCACAAACAGTAATTTCTCC
Source organism: Phyllobates terribilis (assembly GCF_046119375.1). Lineage (NCBI taxonomy): Eukaryota > Metazoa > Chordata > Amphibia > Anura > Dendrobatidae > Phyllobates > Phyllobates terribilis. The sequence goes on from NW_027364335.1 coordinate 132,882, forward strand.
GCATTGCAAGGTGCAATTCTGAAATTTTTTCCTTTATCCTGCTCCTCTAAGCATGATAAAGAAGATTCAAAGAGAGTGAGATGCCAGCTCCTTTCCTTCAGTCAGTAGCTTCAAACATTTCTGGTATATGAATAACGATGTTTTTCAAAGGCAAAAATCAATGAATATTGTAAATGCACAAACAGTAATTTCTCCGCATTGCAAGGTGCAATTCTGAAATTTTTTGCTTTTTCCTGCTCCTCTTAGCATGATAAAGAAGATTCAAAGAGAGTGAGATGCCAGCTCCTTTCATTCAGTCAGTAGCTTCAATCATTTCTGGACGTTTTTCAATGGCAAAAATCAATGAATATTGTAAATGCACAAACAGTAATTTCTCCACATTGCAAGGTGCAATTCTGAAATTTTTTGCTTTTTCCTGCTCCTCTTAGCATGATAAAGAAGATTCAAAGAGAGTGAGATGCCAGCTCCTTTCATTCAGTCAGTAGCTTCAATCATTTCTGGACGTTTTTCAATGGCAAAAATCATTGAATATAGTAAATGCACAAACAGTAATTTCTCCGCATTGCAAGGTGCAATTCTGAAATTTTTTGCTTTTTCCTGCTCCTCTTAGCATGATAAAGAAGATTCAAAGAGAGTGAGATGCCAGCTCCTTTCATTCAGTCAGTAGCTTCAATCATTTCTGGAATATGAATAACATGATGTTTTTCAATGGCAAAAATCAATGAATATTGTAAATGCACAAACAGTAATTTCTCCGCATTGCAAGGTGCAATTCTGAAATTTTTTGCTTTTTCCTGCTCCTCTTAGCATGATAAAGAAGATTCAAAGAGAGTGAGATGCCAGCTCCTTTCATTCAGTCAGTAGCTTCAATCATTTCTGGACGTTTTTCAATGGCAAAAATCATTGAATATTGTAAATGCACAAACAGTAATTTCTCCGCATTGCAAGGTGCAATTCTGAAATTTTTTGCTTTTTCCTGCTCCTCTTAGCATGATAAAGAAGATTCAAAGAGAGTGAGATGCCAGCTCCTTTCATTCAGTCAGTAGCTTCAATCATTTCTGGTATATGAATAACATGATGTTTTTCAATGGCAAAAATCAATGAATATTGTAAATGCACAAACAGTAATTTCTCCGCATTGCAAGGTGCAATTCTGAAATTTTTTGCTTTTTCCTGCTCCTCTTAGCATGATAAAGAAGATTCAAAGAGAGTGAGATGCCAGCTCCTTTCATTCAGTCAGTAGCTTCAATCATTTCTGGACGTTTTTCAATGGCAAAAATCAATGAATATTGTAAATGCACAAACAGTAATTTCTCCGCATTGCAAGGTGCAATTCTGAAATTTTTTGCTTTTTCCTGCTCCTCTTAGCATGATAAAGAAGATTCAAAGAGAGTGAGATGCCAGCTCCTTTCATTCAGTCAGTAGCTTCAATCATTTCTGGACGTTTTTCAATGGCAAAAATCAATGAATATTGTAAATGCACAAACAGTAATTTCTCCGCATTGCAAGGTGCAATTCTGAATTTTTTTGCTTTTTCCTGCTCCTCTTAGCATGATAAAGAAGATTCAAAGAGAGTGAGATGCCAGCTCCTTTCATTCAGTCAGTAGCTTCAATCATTTCTGGACGTTTTTCAATGGCAAAAATAAATGAATATTGTAAATGCACAAACAGTAATTTCTCCGCATTGCAAGGTGCAATTCTGAAATTTTTTGCTTTTTCCTGCTCCTCTTAGCATGATAAAGAAGATTCAAAGAGAGTGAGATGCCAGCTCCTTTCATTCAGTCAGTAGCTTCAAACATTTCTGGTATATGAATAACATGATGTTTTTCAATGGCAAAAATCAATGAATATTGTAAATGCACAAACAGTAATTTCTCCGCATTGCAAGGTGCAATTCTGAAATTTTTTGCTTTTTCCTGCTCCTCTTAGCATGATAAAGAAGATTCAAAGAGAGTGAGATGCCAGCTCCTTTCATTCAGTCAGTAGCTTCAAACATTTCTGGTATATGAATAACATGATGTTTTTCAATGGCAAAAATCAATGAATATTGTAAATGCACAAACAGTAATTTCTCCGCATTGCAAGGTGCAATTCTGAAATTTTTTGCTTTTTCCTGCTCCTCTTAGCATGATAAAGAAGATTCAAAGAGAGTGAGATGCCAGCTCCTTTCATTCAGTCAGTAGCTTCAATCATTTCTGGACGTTTTTCAATGGCAAAAATCATTGAATATTGTAAATGCACAAACAGTAATTTCTCCGCATTGCAAGGTGCAATTCTGAAATTTTTTGCTTTTTCCTGCTCCTCTTAGCATGATAAAGAAGATTCAAAGAGAGTGAGATGCCAGCTCCTTTCATTCAGTCAGTAGCTTCAATCATTTCTGGAATATGAATAACATGATGTTTTTCAATGGCAAAAATCAATGAATATTGTAAATGCACAAACAGTAATTTCTCCGCATTGCAAGGTGCAATTCTGAAATTTTTTGCTTTTTCCTGCTCCTCTTAGCATGATAAAGAAGATTCAAAGAGAGTGAGATGCCAGCTCCTTTCATTCAGTCAGTAGCTTCAATCATTTCTGGACGTTTTTCAATGGCAAAAATCATTGAATATTGTAAATGCACAAACAGTAATTTCTCCGCATTGCAAGGTGCAATTCTGAAATTTTTTGCTTTTTCCTGCTCCTCTTAGCATGATAAAGAAGATTCAAAGAGAGTGAGATGCCAGCTCCTTTCATTCAGTCAGTAGCTTCAATCATTTCTGGTATATGAATAACATGATGTTTTTCAATGGCAAAAATCAATGAATATTGTAAATGCACAAACAGTAATTTCTCCGCATTGCAAGGTGCAATTCTGAAATTTTTTGCTTTTTCCTGCTCCTCTTAGCATGATAAAGAAGATTCAAAGAGAGTGAGATGCCAGCTCCTTTCATTCAGTCAGTAGCTTCAATCATTTCTGGACGTTTTTCAATGGCAAAAATCAATGAATATTGTAAATGCACAAACAGTAATTTCTCCGCATTGCAAGGTGCAATTCTGAAATTTTTTGCTTTTTCCTGCTCCTCTTAGCGTGATAAACAAGATTCAAAGAGAGTGAGATGCCAGCTCTTTTCATTCAGTCAGTAGCTTCAATCATTTCTGGACGTTTTTCAATGGCAAAAATCAATGAATATTGTAAATGCACAAACTAATTTCTCCGCATTGCAAGGTGCAATTCTGAAATTTTTTGCTTTTTCCTGCTCCTCTTAGCATGATAAAGAAGATTCAAAGAGAGTGAGATGCCAGCTCCTTTCATTCAGTCAGTAGCTTCAAACATTTCTGGTATATGAATAACATGATGTTTTTCAATGGCAAAAATCAATGAATATTGTAAATGCACAAACAGTAATTTCTCCGCATTGCAAGGTGCAATTCTGAAATTTTTTGCTTTTTCCTGCTCCTCTTAGCATGATAAAGAAGATTCAAAGAGAGTGAGATGCCAGCTCCTTTCATTCAGTCAGTAGCTTCAATCATTTCTGGACGTTTTTCAATGGCAAAAATCATTGAATATTGTAAATGCACAAACAGTAATTTCTCCGCATTGCAAGGTGCAATTCTGAAATTTTTTGCTTTTTCCTGCTCCTCTTAGCATGATAAAGAAGATTCAAAGAGTGAGATGCCAGCTCCTTTCATTCAGTCAGTAGCTTCAATCATTTCTGGAATATGAATAACATGATGTTTTTCAATGGCAAAAATCAATGAATATTGTAAATGCACAAACAGTAATTTCTCCGCATTGCAAGGTGCAATTCTGAAATTTTTTGCTTTTTCCTGCTCCTCTTAGCATGATAAAGAAGATTCAAAGAGAGTGAGATGCCAGCTCCTTTCATTCAGTCAGTAGCTTCAATCATTTCTGGACGTTTTTCAATGGCAAAAATCATTGAATATTGTAAATGCACAAACAGTAATTTCTCCGCATTGCAAGGTGCAATTCTGAAATTTTTTGCTTTTTCCTGCTTCTCTTAGCATGATAAAGAAGATTCAAAGAGAGTGAGATGCCAGCTCCTTTCATTCAGTCAGTAGCTTCAATCATTTCTGGTATATGAATAACATGATGTTTTTCAATGGCAAAAATCAATGAATATTGTAAATGCACAAACAGTAATTTCTCCGCATTGCAAGGTGCAATTCTGAAATTTTTTGCTTTTTCCTGCTCCTCTTAGCATGATAAAGAAGATTCAAAGAGAGTGAGATGCCAGCTCCTTTCATTCAGTCAGTAGCTTCAATCATTTCTGGACGTTTTTCAATGGCAAAAATCAATGAATATTGTAAATGCACAAACAGTAATTTCTCCGCATTGCAAGGTGCAATTCTGAAATTTTTTGCTTTTTCCTGCTCCTCTTAGCATGATAAAGAAGATTCAAAGAGAGTGAGATGCCAGCTCCTTTCATTCAGTCAGTAGCTTCAAACATTTCTGGTATATGAATAACATGATGTTTTTCAATGGCAAAAATCAATGAATATTGTAAATGCACAAACAGTAATTTCTCCGCATTGCAAGGTGCAATTCTGAAATTTTTTGCTTTTTCCTGCTCCTCTTAGCATGATAAAGAAGATTCAAAGAGAGTGAGATGCCAGCTCCTTTCATTCAGTCAGTAGCTTCAATCATTTCTGGTATATGAATAACATGATGTTTTTCAATGGCAAAAATCAATGAATATTGTAAATGCACAAACAGTAATTTTTCCGCATTGCAAGGTGCAATTCTGAAATTTTTTGCTTTTTCCTGCTCCTCTTAGCATGGTAAAGAAGATTCAAAGAGAGTGAGATGCCAGCTCCTTTCATTCAGTCAGTAGCTTCAATCATTTCTGGACGTTTTTCAATGGCAAAAATCATTGAATATTGTAAATGCACAAACAGTAATTTCTCCGCATTGCAAGGTGCAATTCTGAAATTTTTGCTTTTTCCTGCTCCTCTTAGCATGATAAACAAGATTCAAAGAGAGTGAGATGCCAGCTCCTTTCATTCAGTCAGTAGCTTCAATCATTTCTGGACGTTTTTCAATGGCAAAAATCAATGAATATTGTAAATGCACAATCAGTAATTTCTCCACATTGCAAGGTGCAATTCTGAAATTTTTTGCTTTTTCCTGCTCCTCTTAGCATGATAAAGAAGATTCAAAGAGAGTGAGATGCCAGCTCCTTTCATTCAGTCAGTAGCTTCAATCATTTCTGGACGTTTTCCTATGGCAAAAATCAATGAATATTGTAAATGCACAAACAGTAATTTCTCCGCATTGCAAGGTGCAATTCTGAAATTTTTTGCTTTTTCCTGCTCCTCTTAGCATGATAAACAAGATTCAAAGAGAGTGAGATGCCAGCTCCTTTCATTCAGTCAGTAGCTTCAATCATTTCTGGACGTTTTTCAATGGCAAAAATCAATGAATATTGTAAATGCACAAACAGTAATTTCTCCGCATTGCAAGGTGCAATTCTGAAATTTTTTGCTTTTTCCTGCTCCTCTTAGCATGATAAAGAAGATTCAAAGAGAGTGAGATGCCAGCTCCTTTCATTCAGTCAGTAGCTTCAATCATTTCTGGACGTTTTTCAATGGCAAAAATCAATGAATATTGTAAATGCACAAACAGTAATTTCTCCGCATTGCAAGGTGCAATTCTGAAATTTTTTGCTTTTTCCTGCTCCTCTTAGCATGATAAAGAAGATTCAAAGAGAGTGAGATGCCAGCTCCTTTCATTCAGTCAGTAGCTTCAATCATTTCTGGACGTTTTTCAATGGCAAAAATCAATGAATATTGTAAATGCACAAACAGTAATTTCTCCGCATTGCAAGGTGCAATTCTGAAATTTTTTGCTTTTTCCTGCTCCTCTTAGCATGATAAAGAAGATTCAAAGAGAATGAGATGCCAGCTCCTTTCATTCAGTCAGTAGCTTCAATCATTTCTGGTATATGAATAACATGATGTTTTTCAATGGCAAAAATCAATGAATATTGTAAATGCACAAACAGTAATTTCTCCGCATTGCAAGGTGCAATTCTGAAATTTTTTGCTTTTTCCTGCTCCTCTTAGCATGATAAAGAAGATTCAAAGAGAGTGAGATGCCAGCTCCTTTCATTCAGTCAGTAGCTTCAATCATTTCTGGACGTTTTTCAATGGCAAAAATCAATGAATATTGTAAATGCACAAACAGTAATTTCTCCGCATTGCAAGGTGCAATTCTGAAATTTTTTGCTTTTTCCTGCTCCTCTTAGCATGATAAACAAGATTCAAAGAGAGTGAGATGCCAGCTCCTTTCATTCAGTCAGTAGCTTCAATCATTTCTGGACGTTTTTCAATGGCAAAAATCAATGAATATTGTAAATGCACAAACAGTAATTTCTCCGCATTGCAAGGTGCAATTCTGAAATTTTTTGCTTTTTCCTGCTCCTCTTAGCATGATAAAAAAGATTCAAAGAGAGTGAGATGCCAGCTCCTTTCATTCAGTCAGTAGCTTCAATCATTTCTGGACGTTTTTCAATGGCAAAAATCATTGAATATTGTAAATGCACAAACAGTAATTTCTCCGCATTGCAAGGTGCAATTCTGAAATTTTTTGCTTTTTCCTGCTTCTCTTAGCATGATAAAGAAGATTCAAAGAGAGTGAGATGCCAGCTCCTTTCATTCAGTCAGTAGCTTCAATCATTTCTGGTATATGAATAACATGATGTTTTTCAATGGCAAAAATCAATGAATATTGTAAATGCACAAACAGTAATTTCTCCGCATTGCAAGGTGCAATTCTGAAATTTTTTGCTTTTTCCTGCTCCTCTTAGCATGATAAAGAAGATTCAAAGAGAGTGAGATGCCAGCTCCTTTCATTCAGTCAGTAGCTTCAATCATTTCTGGACGTTTTTCAATGGCAAAAATCAATGAATATTGTAAATGCACAAACAGTAATTTCTCCGCATTGCAAGGTGCAATTCTGAAATTTTTTGCTTTTTCCTGCTCCTCTTAGCATGATAAAGAAGATTCAAAGAGAGTGAGATGCCAGCTCCTTTCATTCAGTCAGTAGCTTCAATCATTTCTGGACGTTTTTCAATGGCAAAAATCAATGAATATTGTAAATGCACAAACAGTAATTTCTCCGCATTGCAAGGTGCAATTCTGAAATTTTTTGCTTTTTCCTGCTCCTCTTAGCATGATAAAGAAGATTAAAAGAGAGTGAGATGCCAGCTCCTTTCATTCAGTCAGTAGCTTCAATCATTTCTGGACGTTTTTCAATGGCAAAAATAAATGAATATTGTAAATGCACAAACAGTAATTTCTCCGCATTGCAAGGTGCAATTCTGAAATTTTTTGCTTTTTCCTGCTCCTCTTAGCATGATAAAGAAGATTCAAAGAGAGTGAGATGCCAGCTCCTTTCATTCAGTCAGTAGCTTCAAACATTTCTGGTATATGAATAACATGATGTTTTTCAATGGCAAAAATCAATGAATATTGTAAATGCACAAACAGTAATTTCTCCGCATTGCAAGGTGCAATTCTGAAATTTTTTGCTTTTTCCTGCTCCTCTTAGCATGATAAAGAAGATTCAAAGAGAGTGAGATGCCAGCTCCTTTCATTCAGTCAGTAGCTTCAATCATTTCTGGTATATGAATAACATGATGTTTTTCAATGGCAAAAATCAATGAATATTGTAAATGCACAAACAGTAATTTTTCCGCATTGCAAGGTGCAATTCTGAAATTTTTTGCTTTTTCCTGCTCCTCTTAGCATGGTAAAGAAGATTCAAAGAGAGTGAGATGCCAGCTCCTTTCATTCAGTCAGTAGCTTCAATCATTTCTGGACGTTTTTCAATGGCAAAAATCATTGAATATTGTAAATGCACAAACAGTAATTTCTCCGCATTGCAAGGTGCAATTCTGAAATTTTTGCTTTTTCCTGCTCCTCTTAGCATGATAAACAAGATTCAAAGAGAGTGAGATGCCAGCTCCTTTCATTCAGTCAGTAGCTTCAATCATTTCTGGACGTTTTTCAATGGCAAAAATCAATGAATATTGTAAATGCACAATCAGTAATTTCTCCACATTGCAAGGTGCAATTCTGAAATTTTTTGCTTTTTCCTGCTCCTCTTAGCATGATAAAGAAGATTCAAAGAGAGTGAGATGCCAGCTCCTTTCATTCAGTCAGTAGCTTCAATCATTTCTGGACGTTTTCCTATGGCAAAAATCAATGAATATTGTAAATGCACAAACAGTAATTTCTCCGCATTGCAAGGTGCAATTCTGAAATTTTTTGCTTTTTCCTGCTCCTCTTAGCATGATAAACAAGATTCAAAGAGAGTGAGATGCCAGCTCCTTTCATTCAGTCAGTAGCTTCAATCATTTCTGGACGTTTTTCAATGGCAAAAATCAATGAATATTGTAAATGCACAAACAGTAATTTCTCCGCATTGCAAGGTGCAATTCTGAAATTTTTTGCTTTTTCCTGCTCCTCTTAGCATGATAAAGAAGATTCAAAGAGAGTGAGATGCCAGCTCCTTTCATTCAGTCAGTAGCTTCAATCATTTCTGGACGTTTTTCAATGGCAAAAATCAATGAATATTGTAAATGCACAAACAGTAATTTCTCCGCATTGCAAGGTGCAATTCTGAAATTTTTTGCTTTTTCCTGCTCCTCTTAGCATGATAAAGAAGATTCAAAGAGAGTGAGATGCCAGCTCCTTTCATTCAGTCAGTAGCTTCAATCATTTCTGGACGTTTTTCAATGGCAAAAATCAATGAATATTGTAAATGCACAAACAGTAATTTCTCCGCATTGCAAGGTGCAATTCTGAAATTTTTTGCTTTTTCCTGCTCCTCTTAGCATGATAAAGAAGATTCAAAGAGAATGAGATGCCAGCTCCTTTCATTCAGTCAGTAGCTTCAATCATTTCTGGTATATGAATAACATGATGTTTTTCAATGGCAAAAATCAATGAATATTGTAAATGCACAAACAGTAATTTCTCCGCATTGCAAGGTGCAATTCTGAAATTTTTTGCTTTTTCCTGCTCCTCTTAGCATGATAAAGAAGATTCAAAGAGAGTGAGATGCCAGCTCCTTTCATTCAGTCAGTAGCTTCAATCATTTCTGGACGTTTTTCAATGGCAAAAATCAATGAATATTGTAAATGCACAAACAGTAATTTCTCCGCATTGCAAGGTGCAATTCTGAAATTTTTTGCTTTTTCCTGCTCCTCTTAGCATGATAAACAAGATTCAAAGAGAGTGAGATGCCAGCTCCTTTCATTCAGTCAGTAGCTTCAATCATTTCTGGACGTTTTTCAATGGCAAAAATCAATGAATATTGTAAATGCACAAACAGTAATTTCTCCGCATTGCAAGGTGCAATTCTGAAATTTTTTGCTTTTTCCTGCTCCTCTTAGCATGATAAAAAAGATTCAAAGAGAGTGAGATGCCAGCTCCTTTCATTCAGTCAGTAGCTTCAAACATTTCTGGTATATGAATAACATGATGTTTTTCAATGGCAAAAATCAATGAATATTGTAGATGCACAAACAGTAATTTCTCCGCATTGCAAGGTGCAATTCTGAAATTTTTTGCTTTTTCCTGCTCCTCTTAGCATGATAAAGAAGATTCAAAGAGAGTGAGATGCCAGCTCCTTTCATTCAGTCAGTAGCTTCAATCATTTCTGGACGTTTTTCAATGGCAAAAATCATTGAATATTGTAAATGCACAAACAGTAATTTCTCCGCATTGCAAGGTGCAATTCTGAAATTTTTTGCTTTTTCCTGCTCATCTTAGCATGATAAAGAAGATTCAAAGAGAGTGAGATGCCAGCTCCTTTCATTCAGTCAGTAGCTTCAATCATTTCTGGTATATGAATAACATGATGTTTTTCAATGGCAAAAATCAATGAATATTGTAAATGCACAAACAGTAATTTCTCCGCATTGCAAGGTGCAATTCTGAAATTTCTTGCTTTTTCCTGCTCCTCTTAGCATGATAAAGAAGATTCAAAGAGAATGAGATGCCAGCTCCTTTCATTCAGTCAGTAGCTTCAATCATTTCTGGACGTTTTTCAATGGCAAAAATCAATGAATATTGTAAATGCACAAACAGTAATTTCTCCGCATTGCAAGGTGCAATTCTGAAATTTTTTGCTTTTTCCTGCTCCTCTTAGCATGATAAACAAGATTCAAAGAGAGTGAGATGCCAGCTCCTTTCATTCAGTCAGTAGCTTCAATCACTTCTGGACGTTTTTCAATGGCAAAAATCAATGAATATTGTAAATGCACAAACAGTAATTTCTCCGCATTGCAAGGTGCAATTCTGAAATTTTTTGCTTTTTCCTGCTCCTCTAAGCATGATAAAGAAGATTCAAAGAGAGTGAGATGCCAGCTCCTTTCCTTCAGTCAGTAGCTTCAAACATTTCTGGTATATGAATAACATGATGTTTTTCAATGGCAAAAATCAATGAATATTGTAAATGCACAAACAGTAATTTCTCCGCATTGCAAGGTGCAATTCTGAAATTTTTTGCTTTTTCCTGCTCCTCTTAGCATGATAAAGAAGATTCAAAGAGAGTGAGATGCCAGCTCCTTTCATTCAGTCAGTAGCTTCAATCATTTCTGGACGTTTTTCAATGGCAAAAATCAATGAATATTGTAAATGCACAAACAGTAATTTCTCCACATTGCAAGGTGCAATTCTGAAATGTTTTGCTTTTTCCTGCTCCTCTTAGCATGATAAAGAAGAATCAAAGAGAGTGAGATGCCAGCTCCTTTCATTCAGTCAGTAGCTTCAATCATTTCTGGACGTTTTTCAGTGGCAAAAATCAATGAATATTGTAAATGCACAGACAGTAATTTCTCCGCATTGCAAGGTGCAATTCTGAAATTTTTTGCTTTTTCCTGCTCCTATTAGCATGATAAAGAAGATTCAAAGAGAGTGAGATGCCAGCTCCTTTCATTCAGTCAGTAGCTTCAAACATTTCTGGTATATGAATAACATGATGTTTTTCAATGGCAAAAATCAATGAATATTGTAAATGCACAAACAGTAATTTCTCCGCATTGCAAGGTGCAATTCTGAAATTTTTTGCTTTTTCCTGCTCCTCTTAGCATGGTAAAGAAGATTCAAAGAGAGTGAGATGCCAGCTCCTTTCATTCAGTCAGTAGCTTCAATCATTTCTGGACGTTTTTCAATGGCAAAAATCATTGAATATTGTAAATGCACAAACAGTAATTTCTCCGCATTGCAAGGTGCAATTCTGAAATTTTTGCTTTTTCCTGCTCCTCTTAGCATGATAAACAAGATTCAAAGAGAGTGAGATGCCAGCTCCTTTCATTCAGTCAGTAGCTTCAATCATTTCTGGACGTTTTTCAATGGCAAAAATCAATGAATATTGTAAATGCACAAACAGTAATTTCTCCGCATTGCAAGGTGCAATTCTGAAATTTTTTGCTTTTTCCTGCTCCTCTTAGCATGATAAAGAAGATTCAAAGAGAGTGAGATGCCAGCTCCTTTCATTCAGTCAGTAGCTTCAATCATTTCTGGACGTTTTTCAATGGCAAAAATCAATGAATATTGTAAATGCACAAACAGTAATTTCTCCGCATTGCAAGGTGCAATTCTGAAATTTTTTGCTTTTTCCTGCTCCTCTTAGCATGATAAACAAGATTCAAAGAGAGTGAGATGCCAGCTCCTTTCATTCAGTCAGTAGCTTCAATCATTTCTGGACGTTTTTCAATGGCAAAAATCAATGAATATTGTAAATGCACAAACAGTAATTTCTCCGCATTGCAAGGTGCAATTCTGAAATGTTTTGCTTTTTCCTGCTCCTCTTAGCATGATAAAGAAGATTCAAAGAGAGTGAGATGCCAGCTCCTTTCATTCAGTCAGTAGCTTCAATCATTTCTGGACGTTTTTCAATGGCAAAAATCAATGAATATTGTAAATGCACAAACAGTAATTTCTCCGCATTGCAAGGTGCAATTCTGAAATTTTTTGCTTTTTCCTGCTCCTCTTAGCATGATAAAGAAGATTCAAAGAGAGTGAGATGCCAGCTCCTTTCATTCAGTCAGTAGCTTCAATCATTTCTGGACGTTTTTCAATGGCAAAAATCAATGAATATTGTAAATGCACAAACAGTAATTTCTCCGCATTGCAAGGTGCAATTCTGAAATTTTTTGCTTTTTCCTGCTCCTCTTAGCATGATAAAGAAGATTCAAAGAGAGTGAGATGCCAGCTCCTTTCATTCAGTCAGTAGCTTCAATCATTTCTGGACGTTTTTCAATGGCAAAAATCAATGAATATTGTAAATGCACAAACAGTAATTTCTCCGCATTGCAAGGTGCAATTCTGAAATTTTTTGCTTTTTCCTGCTCCTCTTAGCATGATAAATAAGATTCAAAGAGAGTGAGATGCCAGCTCCTTTCATTCAGTCAGTAGCTTCAATCATTTCTGGACGTTTTTCAATGGCAAAAATCATTGAATATTGTAAATGCACAAACAGTAATTTCTCCGCATTGCAAGGTGCAATTCTGAAATTTTTTGCTTTTTCCTGCTCCTCTTAGCATGATAAAGAAGATTCAAAGAGAATGAGATGCCAGCTCCTTTCATTCAGTCAGTAGCTTCAATCATTTCTGGTATATGAATAACATGATGTTTTTCAATGGCAAAAATCAATGAATATTGTAAATGCACAAACAGTAATTTCTCCGCATTGCAAGGTGCAATTCTGAAATTTTTTGCTTTTTCCTGCTCCTCTTAGCATGATAAAGAAGATTCAAAGAGAGTGAGATGCCAGCTCCTTTCATTCAGTCAGTAGCTTCAATCATTTCTGGACGTTTTTCAATGGCAAAAATCAATGAATATTGTAAATGCACAAACAGTAATTTCTCCGCATTGCAAGGTGCAATTCTGAAATTTTTTGCTTTTTCCTGCTCCTCTTAGCATGATAAACAAGATTCAAAGAGAGTGAGATGCCAGTTCCTTTCATTCAGTCAGTAGCTTCAATCATTTCTGGACGTTTTTCAATGGCAAAAATCAATGAATATTGTAAATGCACAAACAGTAATTTCTCCGCATTGCAAGGTGCAATTCTGAAATTTTTTGCTTTTTCCTGCTCCTCTTAGCATGATAAAAAAGATTCAAAGAGAGTGAGATGCCAGCTCCTTTCATTCAGTCAGTAGCTTCAAACATTTCTGGTATATGAATAATATGATGTTTTTCAATGGCAAAAATCAATGAATATTGTAGATGCACAAACAGTAATTTCTCCGCATTGCAAGGTGCAATTCTGAAATTTTTTGCTTTTTCCTGCTCCTCTTAGCATAATAAAGAAGATTCAAAGAGAGTGAGATGCCAGCTCCTTTCATTCAGTCAGTAGCTTCAATCATTTCTGGACGTTTTTCAATGGCAAAAATCATTGAATATTGTAAATGCACAAACAGCAATTTCTCCGCATTGCAAGGTGCAATTCTGAATTTTTTTGCTTTTTCCTGCTCACCTTAGCATGATAAAGAAGATTCAAAGAGAGTGAGATGCCAGCTCCTTTCATTCAGTCAGTAGCTTCAATCATTTCTGGTATATGAATAACATGATGTTTTTCAATGGCAAAAATCAATGAATATTGTAAATGCACAAACAGTAATTTCTCCGCATTGCAAGGTGCAATTCTGAAATTTTTTGCTTTTTCCTGCTCCTCTTAGCATGATAAAGAAGATTCAAAGAGAATGAGATGCCAGCTCCTTTCATTCAGTCAGTAGCTTCAATCATTTCTGGACGTTTTTCAATGGCAAAAATCAATGAATATTGTAAATGCACAAACAGTAATTTCTCCGCATTGCAAGGTGCAATTCTGAAATTTTTTGCTTTTTCCTGCTCCTCTTAGCATGATAAACAAGATTCAAAGAGAGTGAGATGCCAGCTCCTTTCATTCAGTCAGTAGCTTCAATCATTTCTGGACGTTTGTCAATGGCAAAAATCAATGAATATTGTAAATGCACAAACAGTAATTTCTCCGCATTGCAAGGTGCAATTCTGAAATTTTTTGCTTTATCCTGCTCCTCTAAGCATGATAAAGAAGATTCAAAGAGAGTGAGATGCCAGCTCCTTTCCTTCAGTCAGTAGCTTCAAACATTTCTGGTATATGAATAACATGATGTTTTTCAAAGGCAAAAATCAATGAATATTGTAAATGCACAAACAGTAATTTCTCCGCATTGCAAGGTGCAATTCTGAAATTTTTTGCTTTTTCCTGCTCCTCTTAGCATGATAAAGAAGATTCAAAGAGAGTGAGATGCCAGCTCCTTTCATTCAGTCAGTAGCTTCAATCATTTCTGGACGTTTTTCAATGGCAAAAATCAATGAATATTGTAAATGCACAAACAGTAATTTCTCCACATTGCAAGGTGCAATTCTGAAATTTTTTGCTTTTTCCTGCTCCTCTTAGCATGATAAAGAAGAATCAAAGAGAGTGAGATGCCAGCTCCTTTCATTCAGTCAGTAGCTTCAATCATTTCTGGACGTTTTTCAGTGGCAAAAATCAATGAATATTGTAAATGCACAGACAGTAATTTCTCCGCATTGCAAGGTGCAATTCTGAAATTTTTTGCTTTTTCCTGCTCCTCTTAGCATGATAAACAAGATTCAAAGAGAGTGAGATGCCAGCTCCTTTCATTCAGTCAGTAGCTTCAATCATTTCTGGACGTTTTTCAATGGCAAAAATCATTGAATATTGTAAATGCACAAACAGTAATTTCTCCGCATTGCAAGGTGCAATTCTGAAATTTTTTGCTTTTTCCTGCTCCTCTTAGCATGATAAAGAAGATTCAAAGAGAATGAGATGCCAGCTCCTTTCATTCAGTCAGTAGCTTCAATCATTTCTGGTATATGAATAACATGATGTTTTTCAATGGCAAAAATCAATGAATATTGTAAATGCACAAACAGTAATTTCTCCGCATTGCAAGGTGCAATTCTGAAATTTTTTGCTTTTTCCTGCTCCTCTTAGCATGATAAAGAAGATTCAAAGAGAGTGAGATGCCAGCTCCTTTCATTCAGTCAGTAGCTTCAATCATTTCTGGACGTTTTTCAATGGCAAAAATCAATGAATATTGTAAATGCACAAACAGTAATTTCTCCGCATTGCAAGGTGCAATTCTGAAATTTTTTGCTTTTTCCTGCTCCTCTTAGCATGATAAACAAGATTCAAAGAGAGTGAGATGCCAGTTCCTTTCATTCAGTCAGTAGCTTCAATCATTTCTGGACGTTTTTCAATGGCAAAAATCAATGAATATTGTAAATGCACAAACAGTAATTTCTCCGCATTGCAAGGTGCAATTCTGAAATTTTTTGCTTTTTCCTGCTCCTCTTAGCATGATAAAAAAGATTCAAAGAGAGTGAGATGCCAGCTCCTTTCATTCAGTCAGTAGCTTCAAACATTTCTGGTATATGAATAGCATGATGTTTTTCAATGGCAAAAATCAATGAATATTGTAGATGCACAAACAGTAATTTCTCCGCATTGCAAGGTGCAATTCTGCAATTTTTTGCTTTTTCCTGCTCCTCTTAGCATGATAAAGAAGATTCAAAGAGAATGAGATGCCAGCTCCTTTCATTCAGTCAGTAGCTTCAATCATTTCTGGACGTTTTTCAATGGCAAAAATCATTGAATATTGTAAATGCACAAACAGCAATTTCTCCGCATTGCAAGGTGCAATTCTGAATTTTTTTGCTTTTTCCTGCTCACCTTAGCATGATAAAGAAGATTCAAAGAGAGTGAGATGCCAGCTCCTTTCATTCAGTCAGTAGCTTCAATCATTTCTGGTATATGAATAACATGATGTTTTTCAATGGCAAAAATCAATGAATATTGTAAATGCACAAACAGTAATTTCTCCACATTGCAAGGTGCAATTCTGAAATTTTTTGCTTTTTCCTGCTCCTCTTAGCATGATAAAGAAGATTCAAAGAGAATGAGATGCCAGCTCCTTTCATTCAGTCAGTAGCTTCAATCATTTCTGTACGTTTTTCAATGGCAAAAATCAATGAATATTGTAAATGCACAAACAGTAATTTCTCCGCATTGCAAGGTGCAATTCTGAAATTTTTTGCTTTTTCCTGCTCCTCTTAGCATGATAAACAAGATTCAAAGAGAGTGAGATGCCAGCTCCTTTCATTCAGTCAGTAGCTTCAATCATTTCTGGACGTTTGTCAATGGCAAAAATCAATGAATATTGTAAATGCACAAACAGTAATTTCTCCGCATTGCAAGGTGCAATTCTGAAATTTTTTGCTTTATCCTGCTCCTCTAAGCATGATAAAGAAGATTCAAAGAGAGTGAGATGCCAGCTCCTTTCCTTCAGTCAGTAGCTTCAAACATTTCTGGTATATGAATAACATGATGTTTTTCAAAGGCAAAAATCAATGAATATTGTAAATGCACAAACAGTAATTTCTCCGCATTGCAAGGTGCAATTCTGAAATTTTTTGCTTTTTCCTGCTCCTCTTAGCATGATAAAGAAGATTCAAAGAGAGTGAGATGCCAGCTCCTTTCATTCAGTCAGTAGCTTCAATCATTTCTGGACGTTTTTCAATGGCAAAAATCAATGAATATTGTAAATGCACAAACAGTAATTTCTCCACATTGCAAGGTGCAATTCTGAAATTTTTTGCTTTTTCCTGCTCCTCTTAGCATGATAAAGAAGAATCAAAGAGAGTGAGATGCCAGCTCCTTTCATTCAGTCAGTAGCTTCAATCATTTCTGGACGTTTTTCAGTGGCAAAAATCAATGAATATTGTAAATGCACAGACAGTAATTTCTCCGCATTGCAAGGTGCAATTCTGAAATTTTTTGCTTTTTCCTGCTCCTCTTAGCATGATAAACAAGATTCAAAGAGAGTGAGATGCCAGCTCCTTTCATTCAGTCAGTAGCTTCAATCATTTCTGGACGTTTTTCAATGGCAAAAATCATTGAATATTGTAAATGCACAAACAGTAATTTCTCCGCATTGCAAGGTGCAATTCTGAAATTTTTTGCTTTTTCCTGCTCCTCTTAGCATGATAAAGAAGATTCAAAGAGAATGAGATGCCAGCTCCTTTCATTCAGTCAGTAGCTTCAATCATTTCTGGTATATGAATAACATGATGTTTTTCAATGGCAAAAATCAATGAATATTGTAAATGCACAAACAGTAATTTCTCCGCATTGCAAGGTGCAATTCTGAAATTTTTTGCTTTTTCCTGCTCCTCTTAGCATGATAAAGAAGATTCAAAGAGAGTGAGATGCCAGCTCCTTTCATTCAGTCAGTAGCTTCAATCATTTCTGGACGTTTTTCAATGGCAAAAATCAATGAATATTGTAAATGCACAAACAGTAATTTCTCCGCATTGCAAGGTGCAATTCTGAAATTTTTTGCTTTTTCCTGCTCCTCTTAGCATGATAAACAAGATTCAAAGAGAGTGAGATGCCAGTTCCTTTCATTCAGTCAGTAGCTTCAATCATTTCTGGACGTTTTTCAATGGCAAAAATCAATGAATATTGTAAATGCACAAACAGTAATTTCTCCGCATTGCAAGGTGCAATTCTGAAATTTTTTGCTTTTTCCTGCTCCTCTTAGCATGATAAAAAAGATTCAAAGAGAGTGAGATGCCAGCTCCTTTCATTCAGTCAGTAGCTTCAAACATTTCTGGTATATGAATAGCATGATGTTTTTCAATGGCAAAAATCAATGAATATTGTAGATGCACAAACAGTAATTTCTCCGCATTGCAAGGTGCAATTCTGCAATTTTTTGCTTTTTCCTGCTCCTCTTAGCATGATAAAGAAGATTCAAAGAGAATGAGATGCCAGCTCCTTTCATTCAGTCAGTAGCTTCAATCATTTCTGGACGTTTTTCAATGGCAAAAATCATTGAATATTGTAAATGCACAAACAGCAATTTCTCCGCATTGCAAGGTGCAATTCTGAATTTTTTTGCTTTTTCCTGCTCACCTTAGCATGATAAAGAAGATTCAAAGAGAGTGAGATGCCAGCTCCTTTCATTCAGTCAGTAGCTTCAATCATTTCTGGTATATGAATAACATGATGTTTTTCAATGGCAAAAATCAATGAATATTGTAAATGCACAAACAGTAATTTCTCCACATTGCAAGGTGCAATTCTGAAATTTTTTGCTTTTTCCTGCTCCTCTTAGCATGATAAAGAAGATTCAAAGAGAATGAGATGCCAGCTCCTTTCATTCAGTCAGTAGCTTCAATCATTTCTGTACGTTTTTCAATGGCAAAAATCAATGAATATTGTAAATGCACAAACAGTAATTTCTCCGCATTGCAAGGTGCAATTCTGAAATTTTTTGCTTTTTCCTGCTCCTCTTAGCATGATAAACAAGATTCAAAGAGAGTGAGATGCCAGCTCCTTTCATTCAGTCAGTAGCTTCAATCATTTCTGGACGTTTGTCAATGGCAAAAATCAATGAATATTGTAAATGCACAAACAGTAATTTCTCCGCATTGCAAGGTGCAATTCTGAAATTTTTTGCTTTATCCTGCTCCTCTAAGCATGATAAAGAAGATTCAAAGAGAGTGAGATGCCAGCTCCTTTCCTTCAGTCAGTAGCTTCAAACATTTCTGGTATATGAATAACATGATGTTTTTCAAAGGCAAAAATCAATGAATATTGTAAATGCACAAACAGTAATTTCTCCGCATTGCAAGGTGCAATTCTGAAATTTTTTGCTTTTTCCTGCTCCTCTTAGCATGATAAAGAAGATTCAAAGAGAGTGAGATGCCAGCTCCTTTCATTCAGTCAGTAGCTTCAATCATTTCTGGACGTTTTTCAATGGCAAAAATCAATGAATATTGTAAATGCACAAACAGTAATTTCTCCACATTGCAAGGTGCAATTCTGAAATTTTTTGCTTTTTCCTGCTCCTCTTAGCATGATAAAGAAGAATCAAAGAGAGTGAGATGCCAGCTCCTTTCATTCAGTCAGTAGCTTCAATCATTTCTGGACGTTTTTCAGTGGCAAAAATCAATGAATATTGTAAATGCACAGACAGTAATTTCTCCGCATTGCAAGGTGCAATTCTGAAATTTTTTGCTTTTTCCTGCTCCTCTTAGCATGATAAACAAGATTCAAAGAGAGTGAGATGCCAGCTCCTTTCATTCAGTCAGTAGCTTCAATCATTTCTGGACGTTTTTCAATGGCAAAAATCATTGAATATTGTAAATGCACAAACAGTAATTTCTCCGCATTGCAAGGTGCAATTCTGAAATTTTTTGCTTTTTCCTGCTCCTCTTAGCATGATAAAGAAGATTCAAAGAGAATGAGATGCCAGCTCCTTTCATTCAGTCAGTAGCTTCAATCATTTCTGGTATATGAATAACATGATGTTTTTCAATGGCAAAAATCAATGAATATTGTAAATGCACAAACAGTAATTTCTCCGCATTGCAAGGTGCAATTCTGAAATTTTTTGCTTTTTCCTGCTCCTCTTAGCATGATAAAGAAGATTCAAAGAGAGTGAGATGCCAGCTCCTTTCATTCAGTCAGTAGCTTCAATCATTTCTGGACGTTTTTCAATGGCAAAAATCAATGAATATTGTAAATGCACAAACAGTAATTTCTCCGCATTGCAAGGTGCAATTCTGAAATTTTTTGCTTTTTCCTGCTCCTCTTAGCATGATAAACAAGATTCAAAGAGAGTGAGATGCCAGTTCCTTTCATTCAGTCAGTAGCTTCAATCATTTCTGGACGTTTTTCAATGGCAAAAATCAATGAATATTGTAAATGCACAAACAGTAATTTCTCCGCATTGCAAGGTGCAATTCTGAAATTTTTTGCTTTTTCCTGCTCCTCTTAGCATGATAAAAAAGATTCAAAGAGAGTGAGATGCCAGCTCCTTTCATTCAGTCAGTAGCTTCAAACATTTCTGGTATATGAATAGCATGATGTTTTTCAATGGCAAAAATCAATGAATATTGTAGATGCACAAACAGTAATTTCTCCGCATTGCAAGGTGCAATTCTGCAATTTTTTGCTTTTTCCTGCTCCTCTTAGCATGATAAAGAAGATTCAAAGAGAATGAGATGCCAGCTCCTTTCATTCAGTCAGTAGCTTCAATCATTTCTGGACGTTTTTCAATGGCAAAAATCATTGAATATTGTAAATGCACAAACAGCAATTTCTCCGCATTGCAAGGTGCAATTCTGAATTTTTTTGCTTTTTCCTGCTCACCTTAGCATGATAAAGAAGATTCAAAGAGAGTGAGATGCCAGCTCCTTTCATTCAGTCAGTAGCTTCAATCATTTCTGGTATATGAATAACATGATGTTTTTCAATGGCAAAAATCAATGAATATTGTAAATGCACAAACAGTAATTTCTCCACATTGCAAGGTGCAATTCTGAAATTTTTTGCTTTTTCCTGCTCCTCTTAGCATGATAAAGAAGATTCAAAGAGAATGAGATGCCAGCTCCTTTCATTCAGTCAGTAGCTTCAATCATTTCTGTACGTTTTTCAATGGCAAAAATCAATGAATATTGTAAATGCACAAACAGTAATTTCTCCGCATTGCAAGGTGCAATTCTGAAATTTTTTGCTTTTTCCTGCTCCTCTTAGCATGATAAACAAGATTCAAAGAGAGTGAGATGCCAGCTCCTTTCATTCAGTCAGTAGCTTCAATCATTTCTGGACGTTTGTCAATGGCAAAAATCAATGAATATTGTAAATGCACAAACAGTAATTTCTCCGCATTGCAAGGTGCAATTCTGAAATTTTTTGCTTTTTCCTGCTCCTCTAAGCATGATAAAGAAGATTCAAAGAGAGTGAGATGCCAGCTCCTTTCCTTCAGTCAGTAGCTTCAAACATTTCTGGTATATGAATAACATGATGTTTTTCAATGGCAAAAATCAATGAATATTGTAAATGCACAAACAGTAATTTCTCCGCATTGCAAGGTGCAATTCTGAAATTTTTTGCTTTTTCCTGCTCCTCTTAGCATGATAAAGAAGATTCAAAGAGAGTGAGATGCCAGCTCCTTTCATTCAGTCAGTAGCTTCAATCATTTCTGGACGTTTTTCAATGGCAAAAATCATTGAATATTGTAAATGCACAAACAGTAATTTCTCCGCATTGCAAGGTGCAATTCTGAAATTTTTTGCTTTTTCCTGCTCCTCTTAGCATGATAAAGAAGATTCAAAGAGAGTGAGATGCCAGCTCCTTTCATTCAGTCAGTAGCTTCAATCATTTCTGGTATATGAATAACATGATGTTTTTCAATGGCAAAAATCAATGAATATTGTAAATGCACAAACAGTAATTTCTCCGCATTGCAAGGTGCAATTCTGAAATTTTTTGCTTTTTCCTGCTCCTCTTAGCATGATAAAGAAGATTCAAAGAGAGTGAGATGCCAGCTCCTTTCATTCAGTCAGTAGCTTCAATCATTTCTGGACGTTTTTCAATGGCAAAAATCAATGAATATTGTAAATGCACAAACAGTAATTTCTCCGCATTGCAAGGTGCAATTCTGAAATTTTTTGCTTTTTCCTGCTCCTCTTAGCATGATAAACAAGATTCAAAGAGAGTGAGATGCCAGCTCCTTTCATTCAGTCAGTAGCTTCAATCATTTCTGGACGTTTTTCAATGGCAAAAATCAATGAATATTGTAAATGCACAAACAGTAATTTCTCCGCATTGCAAGGTGCAATTCTGAAATTTTTTGCTTTTTTCTGCTCTTCTCAGCATGATAAAGAAGACTCAAAGAGAGTGAGATGCCAGCTCCTTTCATTCAGTCAGTAGCTTCAAACATTTCTGGTATATGAATAACATGATGTTTTTCAATGGCAAAAATCAATGAATATTGTAAATGCACAAACAGTAATTTCTCCGCATTGCAAGGTGCAATTCTGAAATTTTTTGCTTTTTCCTGCTCCTCTTAGCATGATAAAGAAGATTCAAAGAGAGTGAGATGCCAGCTCCTTTCATTCAGTCAGTAGCTTCAATCATTTCTGGACGTTTTTCAATGGCAAAAATCAATGAATATTGTAAATGCACAAACAGTAATTTCTCCGCATTGCAAGGTGCAATTCTGAAATTTTTTGCTTTTTCCTGCTCCTCTTAGCATGATAAAGAAGATTCAAAGAGAGTGAGATGCCAGCTCCTTTCATTCAGTCAGTAGCTTCAATCATTTCTGGACGTTTTTCAATGGCAAAAATCATTGAATATTGTAAATGCACAAACAGTAATTTCTCCGCATTGCAAGGTGCAATTCTGAAATTTTTTGCTTTTTCCTGCTCCTCTTAGCATGATAAAGAAGATTCAAAGAGAGTGAGATGCCAGCTCCTTTCATTCAGTCAGTAGCTTCAATCATTTCTGGTATATGAATAACATGATGTTTTTCAATGGCAAAAATCAATGAATATTGTAAATGCACAAACAGTAATTTCTCCGCATTGCAAGGTGCAATTCTGAAATTTTTTGCTTTTTCCTGCTCCTCTTAGCATGATAAAGAAGATTCAAAGAGAGTGAGATGCCAGCTCCTTTCATTCAGTCAGTAGCTTCAATCATTTCTGGACGTTTTTCAATGGCAAAAATCATTGAATATTGTAAATGCACAAACAGTAATTTCTCCGCATTGCAAGGTGCAATTCTGAAATTTTTTGCTTTTTCCTGCTCCTCTTAGCATGATAAACAAGATTCAAAGAGAGTGAGATGCCAGCTCCTTTCATTCAGTCAGTAGCTTCAATCATTTCTGGACGTTTTTCAATGGCAAAAATCAATGAATATTGTAAATGCACAAACAGTAATTTCTCCGCATTGCAAGGTGCAATTCTGAAATTTTTTGCTTTTTCCTGCTCCTCTTAGCATGATAAAGAAGATTCAAAGAGAGTGAGATGCCAGCTCCTTTCATTCAGTCAGTAGCTACAATCATTTCTGGACGTTTTTCAATGGCAAAAATCAATGAATATTGTAAATGCACAAACAGTAATTTCTCCGCATTGCAAGGTGCAATTCTGAAATTTTTTGCTTTTTCCTGCTCCTCTTAGCATGATAAAGAAGATTCAAAGAGAGTGAGATGCCAGCTCCTTTCATTCAGTCAGTAGCTTCAATCATTTCTGGACGTTTTTCAATGGCAAAAATCAATGAATATTGTAAATGCACAAACAGTAATTTCTCCGCATTGCAAGGTGCAATTCTGAAATTTTTTGCTTTTTCCTGCTCCTCTTAGCATGATAAACAAGATTCAAAGAGAGTGAGATGCCAGCTCCTTTCATTCAGTCAGTAGCTTCAATCATTTCTGGACGTTTGTCAATGGCAAAAATCAATGAATATTGTAAATGCACAAACAGTAATTTCTCCGCATTGCAAGGTGCAATTCTGAAATTTTTTGCTTTTTCCTGCTCCTCTAAGCATGATAAAGAAGATTCAAAGAGAGTGAGATGCCAGCTCCTTTCCTTCAGTCAGTAGCTTCAAACATTTCTGGTATATGAATAACATGATGTTTTTCAATGGCAAAAATCAATGAATATTGTAAATGCACAAACAGTAATTTCTCCGCATTGCAAGGTGCAATTCTGAAATTTTTTGCTTTTTCCTGCTCCTCTTAGCATGATAAAGAAGATTCAAAGAGAGTGAGATGCCAGCTCCTTTCATTCAGTCAGTAGCTTCAATCATTTCTGGACGTTTTTCAATGGCAAAAATCATTGAATATTGTAAATGCACAAACAGTAATTTCTCCGCATTGCAAGGTGCAATTCTGAAATTTTTTGCTTTTTCCTGCTCCTCTTAGCATGATAAAGAAGATTCAAAGAGAGTGAGATGCCAGCTCCTTTCATTCAGTCAGTAGCTTCAATCATTTCTGGACGTTTTTTCAATGGCAAAAATCATTGAATATTGTAAATGCACAAACAGTAATTTCTCCGCATTGCAAGGTGCAATTCTGAAATTTTTTGCTTTTTCCTGCTCCTCTTAGCATGATAAACAAGATTCAAAGAGAGTGAGATGCCAGCTCCTTTCATTCAGTCAGTAGCTTCAATCATTTCTGGACGTTTTTCAATGGCAAAAATCAATGAATATTGTAAATGCACAAACAGTAATTTCTCCGCATTGCAAGGTGCAATTCTGAAATTTTTTGCTTTTTCCTGCTCCTCTTAGCATGATAAAGAAGATTCAAAGAGAGTGAGATGCCAGCTCCTTTCATTCAGTCAGTAGCTACAATCATTTCTGGACGTTTTTCAATGGCAAAAATCAATGAATATTGTAAATGCACAAACAGTAATTTCTCCGCATTGCAAGGTGCAATTCTGAAATTTTTTGCTTTTTCCTGCTCCTCTTAGCATGATAAAGAAGATTCAAAGAGAGTGAGATGCCAGCTCCTTTCATTCAGTCAGTAGCTTCAATCATTTCTGGACGTTTTTCAATGGCAAAAATCAATGAATATTGTAAATGCACAAACAGTAATTTCTCCGCATTGCAAGGTGCAATTCTGAAATTTTTTGCTTTTTCCTGCTCCTCTTAGCATGATAAACAAGATTCAAAGAGAGTGAGATGCCAGCTCCTTTCATTCAGTCAGTAGCTTCAATCATTTCTGGACGTTTGTCAATGGCAAAAATCAATGAATATTGTAAATGCACAAACAGTAATTTCTCCGCATTGCAAGGTGCAATTCTGAAATTTTTTGCTTTTTCCTGCTCCTCTAAGCATGATAAAGAAGATTCAAAGAGAGTGAGATGCCAGCTCCTTTCCTTCAGTCAGTAGCTTCAAACATTTCTGGTATATGAATAACATGATGTTTTTCAATGGCAAAAATCAATGAATATTGTAAATGCACAAACAGTAATTTCTCCGCATTGCAAGGTGCAATTCTGAAATTTTTTGCTTTTTCCTGCTCCTCTTAGCATGATAAAGAAGATTCAAAGAGAGTGAGATGCCAGCTCCTTTCATTCAGTCAGTAGCTTCAATCATTTCTGGACGTTTTTCAATGGCAAAAATCATTGAATATTGTAAATGCACAAACAGTAATTTCTCCGCATTGCAAGGTGCAATTCTGAAATTTTTTGCTTTTTCCTGCTCCTCTTAGCATGATAAAGAAGATTCAAAGAGAGTGAGATGCCAGCTCCTTTCATTCAGTCAGTAGCTTCAATCATTTCTGGTATATGAATAACATGATGTTTTTCAATGGCAAAAATCAATGAATATTGTAAATGCACAAACAGTAATTTCTCCGCATTGCAAGGTGCAATTCTGAAATTTTTTGCTTTTTCCTGCTCCTCTTAGCATGATAAAGAAGATTCAAAGAGAGTGAGATGCCAGCTCCTTTCATTCAGTCAGTAGCTTCAATCATTTCTGGACGTTTTTCAATGGCAAAAATCATTGAATATTGTAAATGCACAAACAGTAATTTCTCCGCATTGCAAGGTGCAATTCTGAAATTTTTTGCTTTTTCCTGCTCCTCTTAGCATGATAAAGAAGATTCAAAGAGAGTGAGATGCCAGCTCCTTTCATTCAGTCAGTAGCTTCAATCATTTCTGGTATATGAATAACATGATGTTTTTCAATGGCAAAAATCAATGAATATTGTAAATGCACAAACAGTAATTTCTCCGCATTGCAAGGTGCAATTCTGAAATTTTTTGCTTTTTCCTGCTCCTCTTAGCATGATAAAGAAGATTCAAAGAGAGTGAGATGCCAGCTCCTTTCATTCAGTCAGTAGCTTCAATCATTTCTGGACGTTTTTCAATGGCAAAAATCAATGAATATTGTAAATGCACAAACAGTAATTTCTCCGCATTGCAAGGTGCAATTCTGAAATTTTTTGCTTTTTTCTGCTCCTCTCAGCATGATAAAGAAGACTCAAAGAGAGTGAGATGCCAGCTCCTTTCATTCAGTCAGTAGCTTCAAACATTTCTGGTATATGAATAACATGATGTTTTTCAATGGCAAAAATCAATGAATATTGTAAATGCACAAACAGTAATTTCTCCGCATTGCAAGGTGCAATTCTGAAATTTTTTGCTTTTTCCTGCTCCTCTTAGCATGATAAAGAAGATTCAAAGAGAGTGAGATGCCAGCTCCTTTCATTCAGTCAGTAGCTTCAATCATTTCTGGACGTTTTTCAATGGCAAAAATCAATGAATATTGTAAATGCACAAACAGTAATTTCTCCGCATTGCAAGGTGCAATTCTGAAATTTTTTGCTTTTTCCTGCTCCTCTTAGCATGATAAACAAGATTCAAAGAGAGTGAGATGCCAGCTCCTTTCATTCAGTCAGTAGCTTCAATCATTTCTGGACGTTTTTCAATGGCAAAAATCAATGAATATTGTAAATGCACAAACAGTAATTTCTCCGCATTGCAAGGTGCAATTCTGAAATTTTTTGCTTTTTCCTGCTCCTCTTAGCATGATAAAGAAGATTCAAAGAGAGTGAGATGCCAGCTCCTTTCATTCAGTCAGTAGCTACAATCATTTCTGGACGTTTTTCAATGGCAAAAATCAATGAATATTGTAAATGCACAAACAGTAATTTCTCCGCATTGCAAGGTGCAATTCTGAAATTTTTTGCTTTTTCCTGCTCCTCTTAGCATGATAAAGAAGATTCAAAGAGAGTGAGATGCCAGCTCCTTTCATTCAGTCAGTAGCTTCAAACATTTCTGGTATATGAATAACATGATGTTTTTCAATGGCAAAAATCAATGAATATTGTAAATGCACAAACAGTAATTTCTCCGCATTGCAAGGTGCAATTCTGAAATTTTTTGCTTTTTCCTGCTCCTCTTAGCATGGTAAAGAAGATTCAAAGAGAGTGAGATGCCAGCTCCTTTCATTCAGTCAGTAGCTTCAATCATTTCTGGACGTTTTTCAATGGCAAAAATCATTGAATATTGTAAATGCACAAACAGTAATTTCTCCGCATTGCAAGGTGCAATTCTGAAATTTTTGCTTTTTCCTGCTCCTCTTAGCATGATAAACAAGATTCAAAGAGAGTGAGATGCCAGCTCCTTTCATTCAGTCAGTAGCTTCAATCATTTCTGGACGTTTTTCAATGGCAAAAATCAATGAATATTGAAAATGCACAAACAGTAATTTCTCCGCATTGCAAGGTGCAATTCTGAAATTTTTTGCTTTTTCCTGCTCCTCTTAGCATGATAAAGAAGATTCAAAGAGAGTGAGATGCCAGCTCCTTTCATTCAGTCAGTAGCTTCAATCATTTCTGGACGTTTTCCTATGGCAAAAATCAATGAATATTGTAAATGCACAAACAGTAATTTCTCCGCATTGCAAGGTGCAATTCTGAAATTTTTTGCTTTTTCCTGCTCCTCTTAGCATGATAAACAAGATTCAAAGAGAGTGAGATGCCAGCTCCTTTCATTCAGTCAGTAGCTTCAATCATTTCTGGACGTTTTTCAATGGCAAAAATCAATGAATATTGTAAATGCACAAACAGTAATTTCTCCGCATTGCAAGGTGCAATTCTGAAATTTTTTGCTTTTTCCTGCTCCTCTTAGCATGATAAAGAAGATTCAAAGAGAGTGAGATGCCAGCTCCTTTCATTCAGTCAGTAGCTTCAATCATTTCTGGACGTTTTTCAATGGCAAAAATCAATGAATATTGTAAATGCACAAACAGTAATTTCTCCGCATTGCAAGGTGCAATTCTGAAATTTTTTGCTTTTTCCTGCTCCTCTTAGCATGATAAAGAAGATTCAAAGAGAGTGAGATGCCAGCTCCTTTCATTCAGTCAGTAGCTTCAATCATTTCTGGACGTTTTTCAATGGCAAAAATCAATGAATATTGTAAATGCACAAACAGTAATTTCTCCGCATTGCAAGGTGCAATTCTGAAATTTTTTGCTTTTTCCTGCTCCTCTTAGCATGATAAAGAAGATTCAAAGAGAATGAGATGCCAGCTCCTTTCATTCAGTCAGTAGCTTCAATCATTTCTGGTATATGAATAACATGATGTTTTTCAATGGCAAAAATCAATGAATATTGTAAATGCACAAACAGTAATTTCTCCGCATTGCAAGGTGCAATTCTGAAATTTTTTGCTTTTTCCTGCTCCTCTTAGCATGATAAAGAAGATTCAAAGAGAGTGAGATGCCAGCTCCTTTCATTCAGTCAGTAGCTTCAATCATTTCTGGACGTTTTTCAATGGCAAAAATCAATGAATATTGTAAATGCACAAACAGTAATTTCTCCGCATTGCAAGGTGCAATTCTGAAATTTTTTGCTTTTTCCTGCTCCTCTTAGCATGATAAACAAGATTCAAAGAGAGTGAGATGCCAGCTCCTTTCATTCAGTCAGTAGCTTCAATCATTTCTGGACGTTTTTCAATGGCAAAAATCAATGAATATTGTAAATGCACAAACAGTAATTTCTCCGCATTGCAAGGTGCAATTCTGAAATTTTTTGCTTTTTCCTGCTCCTCTTAGCATGATAAAAAAGATTCAAAGAGAGTGAGATGCCAGCTCCTTTCATTCAGTCAGTAGCTTCAAACATTTCTGGTATATGAATAACATGATGTTTTTCAATGGCAAAAATCAATGAATATTGTAGATGCACAAACAGTAATTTCTCCGCATTGCAAGGTGCAATTCTGAAATTTTTTGCTTTTTCCTGCTCCTCTTAGCATGATAAAGAAGATTCAAAGAGAGTGAGATGCCAGCTCCTTTCATTCAGTCAGTAGCTTCAATCATTTCTGGACGTTTTTCAATGGCAAAAATCATTGAATATTGTAAATGCACAAACAGTAATTTCTCCGCATTGCAAGGTGCAATTCTGAAATTTTTTGCTTTTTCCTGCTCATCTTAGCATGATAAAGAAGATTCAAAGAGAGTGAGATGCCAGCTCCTTTCATTCAGTCAGTAGCTTCAATCATTTCTGGTATATGAATAACATGATGTTTTTCAATGGCAAAAATCAATGAATATTGTAAATGCACAAACAGTAATTTCTCCGCATTGCAAGGTGCAATTCTGAAATTTTTTGCTTTTTCCTGCTCCTCTTAGCATGATAAAGAAGATTCAAAGAGAATGAGATGCCAGCTCCTTTCATTCAGTCAGTAGCTTCAATCATTTCTGGACGTTTTTCAATGGCAAAAATCAATGAATATTGTAAATGCACAAACAGTAATTTCTCCGCATTGCAAGGTGCAATTCTGAAATTTTTTGCTTTTTCCTGCTCCTCTTAGCATGATAAACAAGATTCAAAGAGAGTGAGATGCCAGCTCCTTTCATTCAGTCAGTAGCTTCAATCATTTCTGGACGTTTTTCAATGGCAAAAATCAATGAATATTGTAAATGCACAAACAGTAATTTCTCCGCATTGCAAGGTGCAATTCTGAAATTTTTTGCTTTTTCCTGCTCCTCTAAGCATGATAAAGAAGATTCAAAGAGAGTGAGATGCCAGCTCCTTTCCTTCAGTCAGTAGCTTCAAACATTTCTGGTATATGAATAACATGATGTTTTTCAATGGCAAAAATCAATGAATATTGTAAATGCACAAACAGTAATTTCTCCGCATTGCAAGGTGCAATTCTGAAATTTTTTGCTTTTTCCTGCTCCTCTTAGCATGATAAAGAAGATTCAAAGAGAGTGAGATGCCAGCTCCTTTCATTCAGTCAGTAGCTTCAATCATTTCTGGACGTTTTTCAATGGCAAAAATCAATGAATATTGTAAATGCACAAACAGTAATTTCTCCACATTGCAAGGTGCAATTCTGAAATTTTTTGCTTTTTCCTGCTCCTCTTAGCATGATAAAGAAGAATCAAAGAGAGTGAGATGCCAGCTCCTTTCATTCAGTCAGTAGCTTCAATCATTTCTGGACGTTTTTCAGTGGCAAAAATCAATGAATATTGTAAATGCACAGACAGTAATTTCTCCGCATTGCAAGGTGCAATTCTGAAATTTTTTGCTTTTTCCTGCTCCTCTTAGCATGATAAAGAAGATTCAAAGAGAGTGAGATGCCAGCTCCTTTCATTCAGTCAGTAGCTTCAAACATTTCTGGTAAATGAATAACATGATGTTTTTCAATGGCAAAAATCAATGAATATTGTAAATGCACAAGCACTAATTTCTCCGCATTGCAAGGTGCAATTCTGAAATTTTTTGCTTTTTCCTGCTCCTCTTAGCATGGTAAAGAAGATTCAAAGAGAGTGAGATGCCAGCTCCTTTCATTCAGTCAGTAGCTTCAATCATTTCTGGACGTTTTTCAATGGCAAAAATCATTGAATATTGTAAATGCACAAACAGTAATTTCTCCGCATTGCAAGGTGCAATTCTGAAATTTTTGCTTTTTCCTGCTCCTCTTAGCATGATAAACAAGATTCAAAGAGAGTGAGATGCCAGCTCCTTTCATTCAGTCAGTAGCTTCAATCATTTCTGGACGTTTTTCAATGGCAAAAATCAATGAATATTGTAAATGCACAAACAGTAATTTCTCCGCATTGCAAGGTGCAATTCTGAAATTTTTTGCTTTTTCCTGCTCCTCTTAGCATGATAAAGAAGATTCAAAGAGAGTGAGATGCCAGCTCCTTTCATTCAGTCAGTAGCTTCAATCATTTCTGGACGTTTTTCAATGGCAAAAATCAATGAATATTGTAAATGCACAAACAGTAATTTCTCCGCATTGCAAGGTGCAATTCTGAAATTTTTTGCTTTTTCCTGCTCCTCTTAGCATGATAAACAAGATTCAAAGAGAGTGAGATGCCAGCTCCTTTCATTCAGTCAGTAGCTTCAATCATTTCTGGACGTTTTTCAATGGCAAAAATCAATGAATATTGTAAATGCACAAACAGTAATTTCTCCGCATTGCAAGGTGCAATTCTGAAATGTTTTGCTTTTTCCTGCTCCTCTTAGCATGATAAAGAAGATTCAAAGAGAGTGAGATGCCAGCTCCTTTCATTCAGTCAGTAGCTTCAATCATTTCTGGACGTTTTTCAATGGCAAAAATCAATGAATATTGTAAATGCACAAACAGTAATTTCTCCGCATTGCAAGGTGCAATTCTGAAATTTTTTGCTTTTTCCTGCTCCTCTTAGCATGATAAAGATTCAAAGAGAGTGAGATGCCAGCTCCTTTCATTCAGTCAGTAGCTTCAATCATTTCTGGACGTTTTTCAATGGCAAAAATCAATGAATATTGTAAATGCACAAACAGTAATTTCTCCGCATTGCAAGGTGCAATTCTGAAATTTTTTGCTTTTTCCTGCTCCTCTTAGCATGATAAAGAAGATTCAAAGAGAGTGAGATGCCAGCTCCTTTCATTCAGTCAGTAGCTTCAATCATTTCTGGACATTTTTCAATGGCAAAAATCAATGAATATTGTAAATGCACAAACAGTAATTTCTCCGCATTGCAAGGTGCAATTCTGAAATTTTTTGCTTTTTCCTGCTCCTCTTAGCATGATAAACAAGATTCAAAGAGAGTGAGATGCCAGCTCCTTTCATTCAGTCAGTAGCTTCAATCATTTCTGGACGTTTTTCAATGGCAAAAATCATTGAATATTGTAAATGCACAAACAGTAATTTCTCCGCATTGCAAGGTGCAATTCTGAAATTTTTTGCTTTTTCCTGCTCCTCTTAGCATGATAAAGAAGATTCAAAGAGAATGAGATGCCAGCTCCTTTCATTCAGTCAGTAGCTTCAATCATTTCTGGTATATGAATAACATGATGTTTTTCAATGGCAAAAATCAATGAATATTGTAAATGCACAAACAGTAATTTCTCCGCATTGCAAGGTGCAATTCTGAAATTTTTTGCTTTTTCCTGCTCCTCTTAGCATGATAAAGAAGATTCAAAGAGAGTGAGATGCCAGCTCCTTTCATTCAGTCAGTAGCTTCAATCATTTCTGGACGTTTTTCAATGGCAAAAATCAATGAATATTGTAAATGCACAAACAGTAATTTCTCCGCATTGCAAGGTGCAATTCTGAAATTTTTTGCTTTTTCCTGCTCCTCTTAGCATGATAAACAAGATTCAAAGAGAGTGAGATGCCAGTTCCTTTCATTCAGTCAGTAGCTTCAATCATTTCTGGACGTTTTTCAATGGCAAAAATCAATGAATATTGTAAATGCACAAACAGTAATTTCTCCGCATTGCAAGGTGCAATTCTGAAATTTTTTGCTTTTTCCTGCTCCTCTTAGCATGATAAAAAAGATTCAAAGAGAGTGAGATGCCAGCTCCTTTCATTCAGTCAGTAGCTTCAAACATTTCTGGTATATGAATAACATGATGTTTTTCAATGGCAAAAATCAATGAATATTGTAGATGCACAAACAGTAATTTCTCCGCATTGCAAGGTGCAATTCTGAAATTTTTTGCTTTTTCCTGCTCCTCTTAGCATAATAAAGAAGATTCAAAGAGAGTGAGATGCCAGCTCCTTTCATTCAGTCAGTAGCTTCAATCATTTCTGGACGTTTTTCAATGGCAAAAATCATTGAATATTGTAAATGCACAAACAGCAATTTCTCCGCATTGCAAGGTGCAATTCTGAATTTTTTTGCTTTTTCCTGCTCACCTTAGCATGATAAAGAAGATTCAAAGAGAGTGAGATGCCAGCTCCTTTCATTCAGTCAGTAGCTTCAATCATTTCTGGTATATGAATAACATGATGTTTTTCAATGGCAAAAATCAATGAATATTGTAAATGCACAAACAGTAATTTCTCCGCATTGCAAGGTGCAATTCTGAAATTTTTTGCTTTTTCCTGCTCCTCTTAGCATGATAAAGAAGATTCAAAGAGAATGAGATGCCAGCTCCTTTCATTCAGTCAGTAGCTTCAATCATTTCTGGACGTTTTTCAATGGCAAAAATCAATGAATATTGTAAATGCACAAACAGTAATTTCTCCGCATTGCAAGGTGCAATTCTGAAATTTTTTGCTTTTTCCTGCTCCTCTTAGCATGATAAACAAGATTCAAAGAGAGTGAGATGCCAGCTCCTTTCATTCAGTCAGTAGCTTCAATCATTTCTGGACGTTTGTCAATGGCAAAAATCAATGAATATTGTAAATGCACAAACAGTAATTTCTCCGCATTGCAAGGTGCAATTCTGAAATTTTTTGCTTTATCCTGCTCCTCTAAGCATGATAAAGAAGATTCAAAGAGAGTGAGATGCCAGCTCCTTTCCTTCAGTCAGTAGCTTCAAACATTTCTGGTATATGAATAACATGATGTTTTTCAAAGGCAAAAATCAATGAATATTGTAAATGCACAAACAGTAATTTCTCCGCATTGCAAGGTGCAATTCTGAAATTTTTTGCTTTTTCCTGCTCCTCTTAGCATGATAAAGAAGATTCAAATAGAGTGAGATGCCAGCTCCTTTCATTCAGTCAGTAGCTTCAATCATTTCTGGACGTTTTTCAATGGCAAAAATCAATGAATATTGTAAATGCACAAACAGTAATTTCTCCACATTGCAAGGTGCAATTCTGAAATTTTTTGCTTTTTCCTGCTCCTCTTAGCATGATAAAGAAGAATCAAAGAGAGTGAGATGCCAGCTCCTTTCATTCAGTCAGTAGCTTCAATCATTTCTGGACGTTTTTCAGTGGCAAAAATCAATGAATATTGTAAATGCACAGACAGTAATTTCTCCGCATTGCAAGGTGCAATTCTGAAATTTTTTGCTTTTTCCTGCTCCTCTTAGCATGATAAACAAGATTCAAAGAGAGTGAGATGCCAGCTCCTTTCATTCAGTCAGTAGCTTCAATCATTTCTGGACGTTTTTCAATGGCAAAAATCATTGAATATTGTAAATGCACAAACAGTAATTTCTCCGCATTGCAAGGTGCAATTCTGAAATTTTTTGCTTTTTCCTGCTCCTCTTAGCATGATAAAGAAGATTCAAAGAGAATGAGATGCCAGCTCCTTTCATTCAGTCAGTAGCTTCAATCATTTCTGGTATATGAATAACATGATGTTTTTCAATGGCAAAAATCAATGAATATTGTAAATGCACAAACAGTAATTTCTCCGCATTGCAAGGTGCAATTCTGAAATTTTTTGCTTTTTCCTGCTCCTCTTAGCATGATAAAGAAGATTCAAAGAGAGTGAGATGCCAGCTCCTTTCATTCAGTCAGTAGCTTCAATCATTTCTGGACGTTTTTCAATGGCAAAAATCAATGAATATTGTAAATGCACAAACAGTAATTTCTCCGCATTGCAAGGTGCAATTCTGAAATTTTTTGCTTTTTCCTGCTCCTCTTAGCATGATAAACAAGATTCAAAGAGAGTGAGATGCCAGTTCCTTTCATTCAGTCAGTAGCTTCAATCATTTCTGGACGTTTTTCAATGGCAAAAATCAATGAATATTGTAAATGCACAAACAGTAATTTCTCCGCATTGCAAGGTGCAATTCTGAAATTTTTTGCTTTTTCTTGCTCCTCTTAGCATGATAAAAAAGATTCAAAGAGAGTGAGATGCCAGCTCCTTTCATTCAGTCAGTAGCTTCAAACATTTCTGGTATATGAATAGCATGATGTTTTTCAATGGCAAAAATCAATGAATATTGTAGATGCACAAACAGTAATTTCTCCGCATTGCAAGGTGCAATTCTGAAATTTTTTGCTTTTTCCTGCTCCTCTTAGCATGATAAAGAAGATTCAAAGAGAATGAGATGCCAGCTCCTTTCATTCAGTCAGTAGCTTCAATCATTTCTGGACGTTTTTCAATGGCAAAAATCATTGAATATTGTAAATGCACAAACAGCAATTTCTCCGCATTGCAAGGTGCAATTCTGAATTTTTTTGCTTTTTCCTGCTCACCTTAGCATGATAAAGAAGATTCAAAGAGAGTGAGATGCCAGCTCCTTTCATTCAGTCAGTAGCTTCAATCATTTCTGGTATATGAATAACATGATGTTTTTCAATGGCAAAAATCAATGAATATTGTAAATGCACAAACAGTAATTTCTCCACATTGCAAGGTGCAATTCTGAAATTTTTTGCTTTTTCCTGCTCCTCTTAGCATGATAAAGAAGATTCAAAGAGAATGAGATGCCAGCTCCTTTCATTCAGTCAGTAGCTTCAATCATTTCTGGACGTTTTTCAATGGCAAAAATCAATGAATATTGTAAATGCACAAACAGTAATTTCTCCGCATTGCAAGGTGCAATTCTGAAATTTTTTGCTTTTTCCTGCTCCTCTTAGCATGATAAACAAGATTCAAAGAGAGTGAGATGCCAGCTCCTTTCATTCAGTCAGTAGCTTCAATCATTTCTGGACGTTTGTCAATGGCAAAAATCAATGAATATTGTAAATGCACAAACAGTAATTTCTCCGCATTGCAAGGTGCAATTCTGAAATTTTTTGCTTTTTACTGCTCCTCTAAGCATGATAAAGAAGATTCAAAGAGAGTGAGATGCCAGCTCCTTTCCTTCAGTCAGTAGCTTCAAACATTTCTGGTATATGAATAACATGATGTTTTTCAATGGCAAAAATCAATGAATATTGTAAATGCACAAACAGTAATTTCTCCGCATTGCAAGGTGCAATTCTGAAATTTTTTGCTTTTTCCTGCTCCTCTTAGCATGATAAAGAAGATTCAAAGAGAGTGAGATGCCAGCTCCTTTCATTCAGTCAGTAGCTTCAATCATTTCTGGACGTTTTTCAATGGCAAAAATCATTGAATATTGTAAATGCACAAACAGTAATTTCTCCGCATTGCAAGGTGCAATTCTGAAATTTTTTGCTTTTTCCTGCTCCTCTTAGCATGATAAAGAAGATTCAAAGAGAGTGAGATGCCAGCTCCTTTCATTCAGTCAGTAGCTTCAATCATTTCTGGTATATGAATAACATGATGTTTTTCAATGGCAAAAATCAATGAATATTGTAAATGCACAAACAGTAATTTCTCCGCATTGCAAGGTGCAATTCTGAAATTTTTTGCTTTTTCCTGCTCCTCTTAGCATGATAAAGAAGATTCAAAGAGAGTGAGATGCCAGCTCCTTTCATTCAGTCAGTAGCTTCAATCATTTCTGGACGTTTTTCAATGGCAAAAATCATTGAATATTGTAAATGCACAAACAGTAATTTCTCCGCATTGCAAGGTGCAATTCTGAAATTTTTTGCTTTTTCCTGCTCCTCTTAGCATGATAAACAAGATTCAAAGAGAGTGAGATGCCAGCTCCTTTCATTCAGTCAGTAGCTTCAATCATTTCTGGACGTTTTTCAATGGCAAAAATCAATGAATATTGTAAATGCACAAACAGTAATTTCTCCGCATTGCAAGGTGCAATTCTGAAATGTTTTGCTTTTTCCTGCTCCTCTTAGCATGATAAAGAAGATTCAAAGAGAGTGAGATGCCAGCTCCTTTCATTCAGTCAGTAGCTTCAATCATTTCTGGACGTTTTTCAATGGCAAAAATCAATGAATATTGTAAATGCACAAACAGTAATTTCTCCGCATTGCAAGGTGCATTTCTGAAATTTTTTGCTTTTTCCTGCTCCTCTTAGCATGATAAAGATTCAAAGAGAGTGAGATGCCAGCTCCTTTCATTCAGTCAGTAGCTTCAATCATTTCTGGACGTTTTTCAATGGCAAAAATCAATGAATATTGTAAATGCACAAACAGTAATTTCTCCGCATTGCAAGGTGCAATTCTGAAATTTTTTGCTTTTTCCTGCTCCTCTTAGCATGATAAAGAAGATTCAAAGAGAGTGAGATGCCAGCTCCTTTCATTCAGTCAGTAGCTTCAATCATTTCTGGACGTTTTTCAATGGCAAAAATCAATGAATATTGTAAATGCACAAACAGTAATTTCTCCGCATTGCAAGGTGCAATTCTGAAATTTTTTGCTTTTTCCTGCTCCTCTTAGCATGATAAACAAGATTCAAAGAGAGTGAGATGCCAGCTCCTTTCATTCAGTCAGTAGCTTCAATCATTTCTGGACGTTTTTCAATGGCAAAAATCATTGAATATTGTAAATGCACAAACAGTAATTTCTCCGCATTGCAAGGTGCAATTCTGAAATTTTTTGCTTTTTCCTGCTCCTCTTAGCATGATAAAGAAGATTCAAAGAGAATGAGATGCCAGCTCCTTTCATTCAGTCAGTAGCTTCAATCATTTCTGGTATATGAATAACATGATGTTTTTCAAAGGCAAAAATCAATGAATATTGTAAATGCACAAACAGTAATTTCTCCGCATTGCAAGGTGCAATTCTGAAATTTTTTGCTTTTTCCTGCTCCTCTTAGCATGATAAAGAAGATTCAAAGAGAGTGAGATGCCAGCTCCTTTCATTCAGTCAGTAGCTTCAATCATTTCTGGACGTTTTTCAATGGCAAAAATCATTGAATATTGTAAATGCACAAACAGTAATTTCTCCGCATTGCAAGGTGCAATTCTGAAATTTTTTGCTTTTTCCTGCTCCTCTTAGCATGATAAAGAAGATTCAAAGAGAGTGAGATGCCAGCTCCTTTCATTCAGTCAGTAGCTTCAATCATTTCTGGACGTTTTTCAATGGCAAAAATCAATGAATATTGTAAATGCACAAACAGTAATTTCTCCACATTGCAAGGTGCAATTCTGAAATTTTTTGCTTTTTCCTGCTCCTCTTAGCATGATAAAGAAGATTCAAAGAGAGTGAGATGCCAGCTCCTTTCATTCAGTCAGTAGCTTCAAACATTTCTGGTATATGAATAACATGATGTTTTTCAATGGCAAAAATCAATGAATATTGTAAATGCACAAACAGTAATTTCTCCGCATTGCAAGGTGCAATTCTGAAATTTTTTGTTTTTTCCTGCTCCTCTTAGCATGATAAAGAAGATTCAAAGAGAGTGAGATGCCAGCTCCTTTCATTCAGTCAGTAGCTTCAATCATTTCTGGACGTTTTTCAATGGCAAAAATCAATGAATATTGTAAATGCACAAACAGTAATTTCTCCGCATTGCAAGGTGCAATTCTGAAATTTTTTGCTTTTTCCTGCTCCTCTTAGCATGATAAACAAGATTCAAAGAGAGTGAGATGCCAGCTCCTTTCATTCAGTCAGTAGCTTCAATCATTTCTGGACGTTTTTCAATGGCAAAAATCAATGAATATTGTAAATGCACAAACAGTAATTTCTCCGCATTGCAAGGTGCAATTCTGAAATTTTTTGCTTTTTCCTGCTCCTCTTAGCATGATAAAGAAGATTCAAAGAGAGTGAGATGCCAGCTCCTTTCATTCAGTCAGTAGCTACAATCATTTCTGGACGTTTTTCAATGGCAAAAATCAATGAATATTGTAAATGCACAAACAGTAATTTCTCCGCATTGCAAGGTGCAATTCTGAAATTTTTTGCTTTTTCCTGCTCCTCTTAGCATGATAAAGAAGATTCAAAGAGAGTGAGATGCCAGCTCCTTTCATTCAGTCAGTAGCTTCAATCATTTCTGGACGTTTTTCAATGGCAAAAATCAATGAATATTGTAAATGCACAAACAGTAATTTCTCCGCATTGCAAGGTGCAATTCTGAAATTTTTTGCTTTTTCCTGCTCCTCTTAGCATGATAAACAAGATTCAAAGAGAGTGAGATGCCAGCTCCTTTCATTCAGTCAGTAGCTTCAATCATTTCTGGACGTTTGTCAATGGCAAAAATCAATGAATATTGTAAATGCACAAACAGTAATTTCTCCGCATTGCAAGGTGCAATTCTGAAATTTTTTGCTTTTTCCTGCTCCTCTAAGCATGATAAAGAAGATTCAAAGAGAGTGAGATGCCAGCTCCTTTCCTTCAGTCAGTAGCTTCAAACATTTCTGGTATATGAATAACATGATGTTTTTCAATGGCAAAAATCAATGAATATTGTAAATGCACAAACAGTAATTTCTCCGCATTGCAAGGTGCAATTCTGAAATTTTTTGCTTTTTCCTGCTCCTCTTAGCATGATAAAGAAGATTCAAAGAGAGTGAGATGCCAGCTCCTTTCATTCAGTCAGTAGCTTCAATCATTTCTGGACGTTTTTCAATGGCAAAAATCATTGAATATTGTAAATGCACAAACAGTAATTTCTCCGCATTGCAAGGTGCAATTCTGAAATTTTTTGCTTTTTCCTGCTCCTCTTAGCATGATAAAGAAGATTCAAAGAGAGTGAGATGCCAGCTCCTTTCATTCAGTCAGTAGCTTCAATCATTTCTGGTATATGAATAACATGATGTTTTTCAATGGCAAAAATCAATGAATATTGTAGATGCACAAACAGTAATTTCTCCGCATTGCAAGGTGCAATTCTGAAATTTTTTGCTTTTTCCTGCTCCTCTTAGCATG
This sequence comes from Phyllobates terribilis, assembly GCF_046119375.1. Taxonomy (NCBI): domain Eukaryota; kingdom Metazoa; phylum Chordata; class Amphibia; order Anura; family Dendrobatidae; genus Phyllobates; species Phyllobates terribilis. The sequence goes on from NW_027364335.1 coordinate 172,101, forward strand.
ATAAAGAAGATTCAAAGAGAGTGAGATGCCAGCTCCTTTCATTCAGTCAGTAGCTTCAATCATTTCTGGACGTTTTTCAATGGCAAAAATCATTGAATATTGTAAATGCACAAACAGTAATTTCTCCGCATTGCAAGGTGCAATTCTGAAATTTTTTGCTTTTTCCTGCTCCTCTTAGCATGATAAACAAGATTCAAAGAGAGTGAGATGCCAGCTCCTTTCATTCAGTCAGTAGCTTCAATCATTTCTGGACGTTTTTCAATGGCAAAAATCAATGAATATTGTAAATGCACAAACAGTAATTTCTCCGCATTGCAAGGTGCAATTCTGAAATTTTTTGCTTTTTCCTGCTCCTCTTAGCATGATAAAGAAGATTCAAAGAGAGTGAGATGCCAGCTCCTTTCATTCAGTCAGTAGCTACAATCATTTCTGGACGTTTTTCAATGGCAAAAATCAATGAATATTGTAAATGCACAAACAGTAATTTCTCCGCATTGCAAGGTGCAATTCTGAAATTTTTTGCTTTTTCCTGCTCCTCTTAGCATGATAAAGAAGATTCAAAGAGAGTGAGATGCCAGCTCCTTTCATTCAGTCAGTAGCTTCAATCATTTCTGGACGTTTTTCAATGGCAAAAATCAATGAATATTGTAAATGCACAAACAGTAATTTCTCCGCATTGCAAGGTGCAATTCTGAAATTTTTTGCTTTTTCCTGCTCCTCTTAGCATGATAAACAAGATTCAAAGAGAGTGAGATGCCAGCTCCTTTCATTCAGTCAGTAGCTTCAATCATTTCTGGACGTTTGTCAATGGCAAAAATCAATGAATATTGTAAATGCACAAACAGTAATTTCTCCGCATTGCAAGGTGCAATTCTGAAATTTTTTGCTTTTTCCTGCTCCTCTAAGCATGATAAAGAAGATTCAAAGAGAGTGAGATGCCAGCTCCTTTCCTTCAGTCAGTAGCTTCAAACATTTCTGGTATATGAATAACATGATGTTTTTCAATGGCAAAAATCAATGAATATTGTAAATGCACAAACAGTAATTTCTCCGCATTGCAAGGTGCAATTCTGAAATTTTTTGCTTTTTCCTGCTCCTCTTAGCATGATAAAGAAGATTCAAAGAGAGTGAGATGCCAGCTCCTTTCATTCAGTCAGTAGCTTCAATCATTTCTGGACGTTTTTCAATGGCAAAAATCATTGAATATTGTAAATGCACAAACAGTAATTTCTCCGCATTGCAAGGTGCAATTCTGAAATTTTTTGCTTTTTCCTGCTCCTCTTAGCATGATAAAGAAGATTCAAAGAGAGTGAGATGCCAGCTCCTTTCATTCAGTCAGTAGCTTCAATCATTTCTGGTATATGAATAACATGATGTTTTTCAATGGCAAAAATCAATGAATATTGTAAATGCACAAACAGTAATTTCTCCGCATTGCAAGGTGCAATTCTGAAATTTTTTGCTTTTTCCTGCTCCTCTTAGCATGATAAAGAAGATTCAAAGAGAGTGAGATGCCAGCTCCTTTCATTCAGTCAGTAGCTTCAATCATTTCTGGACGTTTTTCAATGGCAAAAATCATTGAATATTGTAAATGCACAAACAGTAATTTCTCCGCATTGCAAGGTGCAATTCTGAAATTTTTTGCTTTTTCCTGCTCCTCTTAGCATGATAAAGAAGATTCAAAGAGAGTGAGATGCCAGCTCCTTTCATTCAGTCAGTAGCTTCAATCATTTCTGGTATATGAATAACATGATGTTTTTCAATGGCAAAAATCAATGAATATTGTAAATGCACAAACAGTAATTTCTCCGCATTGCAAGGTGCAATTCTGAAATTTTTTGCTTTTTCCTGCTCCTCTTAGCATGATAAAGAAGATTCAAAGAGAGTGAGATGCCAGCTCCTTTCATTCAGTCAGTAGCTTCAATCATTTCTGGACGTTTTTCAATGGCAAAAATCAATGAATATTGTAAATGCACAAACAGTAATTTCTCCGCATTGCAAGGTGCAATTCTGAAATTTTTTGCTTTTTCCTGCTCCTCTTAGCATGATAAACAAGATTCAAAGAGAGTGAGATGCCAGCTCCTTTCATTCAGTCAGTAGCTTCAATCATTTCTGGACGTTTTTCAATGGCAAAAATCAATGAATATTGTAAATGCACAAACAGTAATTTCTCCGCATTGCAAGGTGCAATTCTGAAATTTTTTGCTTTTTTCTGCTCCTCTCAGCATGATAAAGAAGACTCAAAGAGAGTGAGATGCCAGCTCCTTTCATTCAGTCAGTAGCTTCAAACATTTCTGGTATATGAATAACATGATGTTTTTCAATGGCAAAAATCAATGAATATTGTAAATGCACAAACAGTAATTTCTCCGCATTGCAAGGTGCAATTCTGAAATTTTTTGCTTTTTCCTGCTCCTCTTAGCATGATAAAGAAGATTCAAAGAGAGTGAGATGCCAGCTCCTTTCATTCAGTCAGTAGCTTCAATCATTTCTGGACGTTTTTCAATGGCAAAAATCAATGAATATTGTAAATGCACAAACAGTAATTTCTCCGCATTGCAAGGTGCAATTCTGAAATTTTTTGCTTTTTCCTGCTCCTCTTAGCATGATAAACAAGATTCAAAGAGAGTGAGATGCCAGCTCCTTTCATTCAGTCAGTAGCTTCAATCATTTCTGGACGTTTTTCAATGGCAAAAATCAATGAATATTGTAAATGCACAAACAGTAATTTCTCCGCATTGCAAGGTGCAATTCTGAAATTTTTTGCTTTTTCCTGCTCCTCTTAGCATGATAAAGAAGATTCAAAGAGAGTGAGATGCCAGCTCCTTTCATTCAGTCAGTAGCTACAATCATTTCTGGACGTTTTTCAATGGCAAAAATCAATGAATATTGTAAATGCACAAACAGTAATTTCTCCGCATTGCAAGGTGCAATTCTGAAATTTTTTGCTTTTTCCTGCTCCTCTTAGCATGATAAAGAAGATTCAAAGAGAGTGAGATGCCAGCTCCTTTCATTCAGTCAGTAGCTTCAAACATTTCTGGTATATGAATAACATGATGTTTTTCAATGGCAAAAATCAATGAATATTGTAAATGCACAAACAGTAATTTCTCCGCATTGCAAGGTGCAATTCTGAAATTTTTTGCTTTTTCCTGCTCCTCTTAGCATGGTAAAGAAGATTCAAAGAGAGTGAGATGCCAGCTCCTTTCATTCAGTCAGTAGCTTCAATCATTTCTGGACGTTTTTCAATGGCAAAAATCATTGAATATTGTAAATGCACAAACAGTAATTTCTCCGCATTGCAAGGTGCAATTCTGAAATTTTTGCTTTTTCCTGCTCCTCTTAGCATGATAAACAAGATTCAAAGAGAGTGAGATGCCAGCTCCTTTCATTCAGTCAGTAGCTTCAATCATTTCTGGACGTTTTTCAATGGCAAAAATCAATGAATATTGTAAATGCACAAACAGTAATTTCTCCGCATTGCAAGGTGCAATTCTGAAATTTTTTGCTTTTTCCTGCTCCTCTTAGCATGATAAAGAAGATTCAAAGAGAGTGAGATGCCAGCTCCTTTCATTCAGTCAGTAGCTTCAATCATTTCTGGACGTTTTCCTATGGCAAAAATCAATGAATATTGTAAATGCACAAACAGTAATTTCTCCGCATTGCAAGGTGCAATTCTGAAATTTTTTGCTTTTTCCTGCTCCTCTTAGCATGATAAACAAGATTCAAAGAGAGTGAGATGCCAGCTCCTTTCATTCAGTCAGTAGCTTCAATCATTTCTGGACGTTTTTCAATGGCAAAAATCAATGAATATTGTAAATGCACAAACAGTAATTTCTCCGCATTGCAAGGTGCAATTCTGAAATTTTTTGCTTTTTCCTGCTCCTCTTAGCATGATAAAGAAGATTCAAAGAGAGTGAGATGCCAGCTCCTTTCATTCAGTCAGTAGCTTCAATCATTTCTGGACGTTTTTCAATGGCAAAAATCAATGAATATTGTAAATGCACAAACAGTAATTTCTCCGCATTGCAAGGTGCAATTCTGAAATTTTTTGCTTTTTCCTGCTCCTCTTAGCATGATAAAGAAGATTCAAAGAGAGTGAGATGCCAGCTCCTTTCATTCAGTCAGTAGCTTCAATCATTTCTGGACGTTTTTCAATGGCAAAAATCAATGAATATTGTAAATGCACAAACAGTAATTTCTCCGCATTGCAAGGTGCAATTCTGAAATTTTTTGCTTTTTCCTGCTCCTCTTAGCATGATAAACAAGATTCAAAGAGAGTGAGATGCCAGCTCCTTTCATTCAGTCAGTAGCTTCAATCATTTCTGGACGTTTTTCAATGGCAAAAATCAATGAATATTGTAAATGCACAAACAGTAATTTCTCCGCATTGCAAGGTGCAATTCTGAAATTTTTTGCTTTTTCCTGCTCCTCTTAGCATGATAAAAAAGATTCAAAGAGAGTGAGATGCCAGCTCCTTTCATTCAGTCAGTAGCTTCAAACATTTCTGGTATATGAATAACATGATGTTTTTCAATGGCAAAAATCAATGAATATTGTAGATGCACAAACAGTAATTTCTCCGCATTGCAAGGTGCAATTCTGAAATTTTTTGCTTTTTCCTGCTCCTCTTAGCATGATAAAGAAGATTCAAAGAGAGTGAGATGCCAGCTCCTTTCATTCAGTCAGTAGCTTCAATCATTTCTGGACGTTTTTCAATGGCAAAAATCATTGAATATTGTAAATGCACAAACAGTAATTTCTCCGCATTGCAAGGTGCAATTCTGAAATTTTTTGCTTTTTCCTGCTCATCTTAGCATGATAAAGAAGATTCAAAGAGAGTGAGATGCCAGCTCCTTTCATTCAGTCAGTAGCTTCAATCATTTCTGGTATATGAATAACATGATGTTTTTCAATGGCAAAAATCAATGAATATTGTAAATGCACAAACAGTAATTTCTCCGCATTGCAAGGTGCAATTCTGAAATTTTTTGCTTTTTCCTGCTCCTCTTAGCATGATAAAGAAGATTCAAAGAGAATGAGATGCCAGCTCCTTTCATTCAGTCAGTAGCTTCAATCATTTCTGGACGTTTTTCAATGGCAAAAATCAATGAATATTGTAAATGCACAAACAGTAATTTCTCCGCATTGCAAGGTGCAATTCTGAAATTTTTTGCTTTTTCCTGCTCCTCTTAGCATGATAAACAAGATTCAAAGAGAGTGAGATGCCAGCTCCTTTCATTCAGTCAGTAGCTTCAATCATTTCTGGACGTTTTTCAATGGCAAAAATCAATGAATATTGTAAATGCACAAACAGTAATTTCTCCGCATTGCAAGGTGCAATTCTGAAATTTTTTGCTTTTTCCTGCTCCTCTAAGCATGATAAAGAAGATTCAAAGAGAGTGAGATGCCAGCTCCTTTCCTTCAGTCAGTAGCTTCAAACATTTCTGGTATATGAATAACATGATGTTTTTCAATGGCAAAAATCAATGAATATTGTAAATGCACAAACAGTAATTTCTCCGCATTGCAAGGTGCAATTCTGAAATTTTTTGCTTTTTCCTGCTCCTCTTAGCATGATAAAGAAGATTCAAAGAGAGTGAGATGCCAGCTCCTTTCATTCAGTCAGTAGCTTCAATCATTTCTGGACGTTTTTCAATGGCAAAAATCAATGAATATTGTAAATGCACAAACAGTAATTTCTCCACATTGCAAGGTGCAATTCTGAAATTTTTTGCTTTTTCCTGCTCCTCTTAGCATGATAAAGAAGAATCAAAGAGAGTGAGATGCCAGCTCCTTTCATTCAGTCAGTAGCTTCAATCATTTCTGGACGTTTTTCAGTGGCAAAAATCAATGAATATTGTAAATGCACAGACAGTAATTTCTCCGCATTGCAAGGTGCAATTCTGAAATTTTTTGCTTTTTCCTGCTCCTCTTAGCATGATAAAGAAGATTCAAAGAGAGTGAGATGCCAGCTCCTTTCATTCAGTCAGTAGCTTCAAACATTTCTGGTAAATGAATAACATGATGTTTTTCAATGGCAAAAATCAATGAATATTGTAAATGCACAAACAGTAATTTCTCCGCATTGCAAGGTGCAATTCTGAAATTTTTGCTTTTTCCTGCTCCTCTTAGCATGATAAACAAGATTCAAAGAGAGTGAGATGCCAGCTCCTTTCATTCAGTCAGTAGCTTCAATCATTTCTGGACGTTTTTCAATGGCAAAAATCATTGAATATTGTAAATGCACAAACAGTAATTTCTCCGCATTGCAAGGTGCAATTCTGAAATTTTTGCTTTTTCCTGCTCCTCTTAGCATGATAAACAAGATTCAAAGAGAGTGAGATGCCAGCTCCTTTCATTCAGTCAGTAGCTTCAATCATTTCTGGACGTTTTTCAATGGCAAAAATCAATGAATATTGTAAATGCACAAACAGTAATTTCTCCGCATTGCAAGGTGCAATTCTGAAATTTTTTGCTTTTTCCTGCTCCTCTTAGCATGATAAACAAGATTCAAAGAGAGTGAGATGCCAGCTCCTTTCATTCAGTCAGTAGCTTCAATCATTTCTGGACGTTTTTCAATGGCAAAAATCAATGAATATTGTAAATGCACAAACAGTAATTTCTCCGCATTGCAAGGTGCAATTCTGAAATGTTTTGCTTTTTCCTGCTCCTCTTAGCATGATAAAGAAGATTCAAAGAGAGTGAGATGCCAGCTCCTTTCATTCAGTCAGTAGCTTCAATCATTTCTGGACGTTTTTCAATGGCAAAAATCAATGAATATTGTAAATGCACAAACAGTAATTTCTCCGCATTGCAAGGTGCAATTCTGAAATTTTTTGCTTTTTCCTGCTCCTCTTAGCATGATAAAGATTCAAAGAGAGTGAGATGCCAGCTCCTTTCATTCAGTCAGTAGCTTCAATCATTTCTGGACGTTTTTCAATGGCAAAAATCAATGAATATTGTAAATGCACAAACAGTAATTTCTCCGCATTGCAAGGTGCAATTCTGAAATTTTTTGCTTTTTCCTGCTCCTCTTAGCATGATAAAGAAGATTCAAAGAGAGTGAGATGCCAGCTCCTTTCATTCAGTCAGTAGCTTCAATCATTTCTGGACGTTTTTCAATGGCAAAAATCAATGAATATTGTAAATGCACAAACAGTAATTTCTCCGCATTGCAAGGTGCAATTCTGAAATTTTTTGCTTTTTCCTGCTCCTCTTAGCATGATAAACAAGATTCAAAGAGAGTGAGATGCCAGCTCCTTTCATTCAGTCAGTAGCTTCAATCATTTCTGGACGTTTTTCAATGGCAAAAATCATTGAATATTGTAAATGAACAAACAGTAATTTCTCCGCATTGCAAGGTGCAATTCTGAAATTTTTTGCTTTTTCCTGCTCCTCTTAGCATGATAAAGAAGATTCAAAGAGAATGAGATGCCAGCTCCTTTCATTCAGTCAGTAGCTTCAATCATTTCTGGTATATGAATAACATGATGTTTTTCAATGGCAAAAATCAATGAATATTGTAAATGCACAAACAGTAATTTCTCCGCATTGCAAGGTGCAATTCTGAAATTTTTTGCTTTTTCCTGCTCCTCTTAGCATGATAAAGAAGATTCAAAGAGAGTGAGATGCCAGCTCCTTTCATTCAGTCAGTAGCTTCAATCATTTCTGGACGTTTTTCAATGGCAAAAATCAATGAATATTGTAAATGCACAAACAGTAATTTCTCCGCATTGCAAGGTGCAATTCTGAAATTTTTTGCTTTTTCCTGCTCCTCTTAGCATGATAAACAAGATTCAAAGAGAGTGAGATGCCAGTTCCTTTCATTCAGTCAGTAGCTTCAATCATTTCTGGACGTTTTTCAATGGCAAAAATCAATGAATATTGTAAATGCACAAACAGTAATTTCTCCGCATTGCAAGGTGCAATTCTGAAATTTTTTGCTTTTTCCTGCTCCTCTTAGCATGATAAAAAAGATTCAAAGAGAGTGAGATGCCAGCTCCTTTCATTCAGTCAGTAGCTTCAAACATTTCTGGTATATGAATAACATGATGTTTTTCAATGGCAAAAATCAATGAATATTGTAGATGCACAAACAGTAATTTCTCCGCATTGCAAGGTGCAATTCTGAAATTTTTTGCTTTTTCCTGCTCCTCTTAGCATAATAAAGAAGATTCAAAGAGAGTGAGATGCCAGCTCCTTTCATTCAGTCAGTAGCTTCAATCATTTCTGGACGTTTTTCAATGGCAAAAATCATTGAATATTGTAAATGCACAAACAGCAATTTCTCCGCATTGCAAGGTGCAATTCTGAATTTTTTTGCTTTTTCCTGCTCACCTTAGCATGATAAAGAAGATTCAAAGAGAGTGAGATGCCAGCTCCTTTCATTCAGTCAGTAGCTTCAATCATTTCTGGTATATGAATAACATGATGTTTTTCAATGGCAAAAATCAATGAATATTGTAAATGCACAAACAGTAATTTCTCCGCATTGCAAGGTGCAATTCTGAAATTTTTTGCTTTTTCCTGCTCCTCTTAGCATGATAAAGAAGATTCAAAGAGAATGAGATGCCAGCTCCTTTCATTCAGTCAGTAGCTTCAATCATTTCTGGACGTTTTTCAATGGCAAAAATCAATGAATATTGTAAATGCACAAACAGTAATTTCTCCGCATTGCAAGGTGCAATTCTGAAATTTTTTGCTTTTTCCTGCTCCTCTTAGCATGATAAACAAGATTCAAAGAGAGTGAGATGCCAGCTCCTTTCATTCAGTCAGTAGCTTCAATCATTTCTGGACGTTTGTCAATGGCAAAAATCAATGAATATTGTAAATGCACAAACAGTAATTTCTCCGCATTGCAAGGTGCAATTCTGAAATTTTTTGCTTTATCCTGCTCCTCTAAGCATGATAAAGAAGATTCAAAGAGAGTGAGATGCCAGCTCCTTTCCTTCAGTCAGTAGCTTCAAACATTTCTGGTATATGAATAACATGATGTTTTTCAAAGGCAAAAATCAATGAATATTGTAAATGCACAAACAGTAATTTCTCCGCATTGCAAGGTGCAATTCTGAAATTTTTTGCTTTTTCCTGCTCCTCTTAGCATGATAAAGAAGATTCAAAGAGAGTGAGATGCCAGCTCCTTTCATTCAGTCAGTAGCTTCAATCATTTCTGGACGTTTTTCAATGGCAAAAATCAATGAATATTGTAAATGCACAAACAGTAATTTCTCCACATTGCAAGGTGCAATTCTGAAATTTTTTGCTTTTTCCTGCTCCTCTTAGCATGATAAAGAAGAATCAAAGAGAGTGAGATGCCAGCTCCTTTCATTCAGTCAGTAGCTTCAATCATTTCTGGACGTTTTTCAGTGGCAAAAATCAATGAATATTGTAAATGCACAGACAGTAATTTCTCCGCATTGCAAGGTGCAATTCTGAAATTTTTTGCTTTTTCCTGCTCCTCTTAGCATGATAAACAAGATTCAAAGAGAGTGAGATGCCAGCTCCTTTCATTCAGTCAGTAGCTTCAATCATTTCTGGACGTTTTTCAATGGCAAAAATCATTGAATATTGTAAATGCACAAACAGTAATTTCTCCGCATTGCAAGGTGCAATTCTGAAATTTTTTGCTTTTTCCTGCTCCTCTTAGCATGATAAAGAAGATTCAAAGAGAATGAGATGCCAGCTCCTTTCATTCAGTCAGTAGCTTCAATCATTTCTGGTATATGAATAACATGATGTTTTTCAATGGCAAAAATCAATGAATATTGTAAATGCACAAACAGTAATTTCTCCGCATTGCAAGGTGCAATTCTGAAATTTTTTGCTTTTTCCTGCTCCTCTTAGCATGATAAAGAAGATTCAAAGAGAGTGAGATGCCAGCTCCTTTCATTCAGTCAGTAGCTTCAATCATTTCTGGACGTTTTTCAATGGCAAAAATCAATGAATATTGTAAATGCACAAACAGTAATTTCTCCGCATTGCAAGGTGCAATTCTGAAATTTTTTGCTTTTTCCTGCTCCTCTTAGCATGATAAACAAGATTCAAAGAGAGTGAGATGCCAGTTCCTTTCATTCAGTCAGTAGCTTCAATCATTTCTGGACGTTTTTCAATGGCAAAAATCAATGAATATTGTAAATGCACAAACAGTAATTTCTCCGCATTGCAAGGTGCAATTCTGAAATTTTTTGCTTTTTCCTGCTCCTCTTAGCATGATAAAAAAGATTCAAAGAGAGTGAGATGCCAGCTCCTTTCATTCAGTCAGTAGCTTCAAACATTTCTGGTATATGAATAGCATGATGTTTTTCAATGGCAAAAATCAATGAATATTGTAGATGCACAAACAGTAATTTCTCCGCATTGCAAGGTGCAATTCTGAAATTTTTTGCTTTTTCCTGCTCCTCTTAGCATGATAAAGAAGATTCAAAGAGAATGAGATGCCAGCTCCTTTCATTCAGTCAGTAGCTTCAATCATCTCTGGACGTTTTTCAATGGCAAAAATCATTGAATATTGTAAATGCACAAACAGCAATTTCTCCGCATTGCAAGGTGCAATTCTGAATTTTTTTGCTTTTTCCTGCTCACCTTAGCATGATAAAGAAGATTCAAAGAGAGTGAGATGCCAGCTCCTTTCATTCAGTCAGTAGCTTCAATCATTTCTGGTATATGAATAACATGATGTTTTTCAATGGCAAAAATCAATGAATATTGTAAATGCACAAACAGTAATTTCTCCACATTGCAAGGTGCAATTCTGAAATTTTTTGCTTTTTCCTGCTCCTCTTAGCATGATAAAGAAGATTCAAAGAGAATGAGATGCCAGCTCCTTTCATTCAGTCAGTAGCTTCAATCATTTCTGGACGTTTTTCAATGGCAAAAATCAATGAATATTGTAAATGCACAAACAGTAATTTCTCCGCATTGCAAGGTGCAATTCTGAAATTTTTTGCTTTTTCCTGCTCCTCTTAGCATGATAAACAAGATTCAAAGAGAGTGAGATGCCAGCTCCTTTCATTCAGTCAGTAGCTTCAATCATTTCTGGACGTTTGTCAATGGCAAAAATCAATGAATATTGTAAATGCACAAACAGTAATTTCTCCGCATTGCAAGGTGCAATTCTGAAATTTTTTGCTTTTTACTGCTCCTCTAAGCATGATAAAGAAGATTCAAAGAGAGTGAGATGCCAGCTCCTTTCCTTCAGTCAGTAGCTTCAAACATTTCTGGTATATGAATAACATGATGTTTTTCAATGGCAAAAATCAATGAATATTGTAAATGCACAAACAGTAATTTCTCCGCATTGCAAGGTGCAATTCTGAAATTTTTTGCTTTTTCCTGCTCCTCTTAGCATGATAAAGAAGATTCAAAGAGAGTGAGATGCCAGCTCCTTTCATTCAGTCAGTAGCTTCAATCATTTCTGGACGTTTTTCAATGGCAAAAATCATTGAATATTGTAAATGCACAAACAGTAATTTCTCCGCATTGCAAGGTGCAATTCTGAAATTTTTTGCTTTTTCCTGCTCCTCTTAGCATGATAAAGAAGATTCAAAGAGAGTGAGATGCCAGCTCCTTTCATTCAGTCAGTAGCTTCAATCATTTCTGGTATATGAATAACATGATGTTTTTCAATGGCAAAAATCAATGAATATTGTAAATGCACAAACAGTAATTTCTCCGCATTGCAAGGTGCAATTCTGAAATTTTTTGCTTTTTCCTGCTCCTCTTAGCATGATAAAGAAGATTCAAAGAGAGTGAGATGCCAGCTCCTTTCATTCAGTCAGTAGCTTCAATCATTTCTGGACGTTTTTCAATGGCAAAAATCATTGAATATTGTAAATGCACAAACAGTAATTTCTCCGCATTGCAAGGTGCAATTCTGAAATTTTTTGCTTTTTCCTGCTCCTCTTAGCATGATAAACAAGATTCAAAGAGAGTGAGATGCCAGCTCCTTTCATTCAGTCAGTAGCTTCAATCATTTCTGGACGTTTTTCAATGGCAAAAATCAATGAATATTGTAAATGCACAAACAGTAATTTCTCCGCATTGCAAGGTGCAATTCTGAAATGTTTTGCTTTTTCCTGCTCCTCTTAGCATGATAAAGAAGATTCAAAGAGAGTGAGATGCCAGCTCCTTTCATTCAGTCAGTAGCTTCAATCATTTCTGGACGTTTTTCAATGGCAAAAATCAATGAATATTGTAAATGCACAAACAGTAATTTCTCCGCATTGCAAGGTGCAATTCTGAAATTTTTTGCTTTTTCCTGCTCCTCTTAGCATGATAAAGATTCAAAGAGAGTGAGATGCCAGCTCCTTTCATTCAGTCAGTAGCTTCAATCATTTCTGGACGTTTTTCAATGGCAAAAATCAATGAATATTGTAAATGCACAAACAGTAATTTCTCCGCATTGCAAGGTGCAATTCTGAAATTTTTTGCTTTTTCCTGCTCCTCTTAGCATGATAAAGAAGATTCAAAGAGAGTGAGATGCCAGCTCCTTTCATTCAGTCAGTAGCTTCAATCATTTCTGGACGTTTTTCAATGGCAAAAATCAATGAATATTGTAAATGCACAAACAGTAATTTCTCCGCATTGCAAGGTGCAATTCTGAAATTTTTTGCTTTTTCCTGCTCCTCTTAGCATGATAAACAAGATTCAAAGAGAGTGAGATGCCAGCTCCTTTCATTCAGTCAGTAGCTTCAATCATTTCTGGACGTTTTTCAATGGCAAAAATCATTGAATATTGTAAATGCACAAACAGTAATTTCTCCGCATTGCAAGGTGCAATTCTGAAATTTTTTGCTTTTTCCTGCTCCTCTTAGCATGATAAAGAAGATTCAAAGAGAATGAGATGCCAGCTCCTTTCATTCAGTCAGTAGCTTCAATCATTTCTGGTATATGAATAACATGATGTTTTTCAATGGCAAAAATCAATGAATATTGTAAATGCACAAACAGTAATTTCTCCGCATTGCAAGGTGCAATTCTGAAATTTTTTGCTTTTTCCTGCTCCTCTTAGCATGATAAAGAAGATTCAAAGAGAGTGAGATGCCAGCTCCTTTCATTCAGTCAGTAGCTTCAATCATTTCTGGACGTTTTTCAATGGCAAAAATCAATGAATATTGTAAATGCACAAACAGTAATTTCTCCGCATTGCAAGGTGCAATTCTGAAATTTTTTGCTTTTTCCTGCTCCTCTTAGCATGATAAACAAGATTCAAAGAGAGTGAGATGCCAGTTCCTTTCATTCAGTCAGTAGCTTCAATCATTTCTGGACGTTTTTCAATGGCAAAAATCAATGAATATTGTAAATGCACAAACAATAATTTCTCCGCATTGCAAGGTGCAATTCTGAAATTTTTTGCTTTTTCCTGCTCCTCTTAGCATGATAAAAAAGATTCAAAGAGAGTGAGATGCCAGCTCCTTTCATTCAGTCAGTAGCTTCAAACATTTCTGGTATATGAATAACATGATGTTTTTCAATGGCAAAAATCAATGAATATTGTAGATGCACAAACAGTAATTTCTCCGCATTGCAAGGTGCAATTCTGAAATTTTTTGCTTTTTCCTGCTCCTCTTAGCATAATAAAGAAGATTCAAAGAGAGTGAGATGCCAGCTCCTTTCATTCAGTCAGTAGCTTCAATCATTTCTGGACGTTTTTCAATGGCAAAAATCATTGAATATTGTAAATGCACAAACAGCAATTTCTCCGCATTGCAAGGTGCAATTCTGAAATTTTTTGCTTTTTCCTGCTCCTCTTAGCATGATAAAGAAGATTCAAAGAGAGTGAGATGCCAGCTCCTTTCATTCAGTCAGTAGCTTCAATCATTTCTGGACGTTTTTCAATGGCAAAAATCAATGAATATTGTAAATGCACAAACAGTAATTTCTCCGCATTGCAAGGTGCAATTCTGAAATTTTTTGCTTTTTCCTGCTCCTCTTAGCATGATAAACAAGATTCAAAGAGAGTGAGATGCCAGCTCCTTTCATTCAGTCAGTAGCTTCAATCATTTCTGGACGTTTTTCAATGGCAAAAATCAATGAATATTGTAAATGCACAAACAGTAATTTCTCCGCATTGCAAGGTGCAATTCTGAAATGTTTTGCTTTTTCCTGCTCCTCTTAGCATGATAAAGAAGATTCAAAGAGAGTGAGATGCCAGCTCCTTTCATTCAGTCAGTAGCTTCAATCATTTCTGGACGTTTTTCAATGGCAAAAATCAATGAATATTGTAAATGCACAAACAGTAATTTCTCCGCATTGCAAGGTGCAATTCTGAAATTTTTTGCTTTTTCCTGCTCCTCTTAGCATGATAAAGATTCAAAGAGAGTGAGATGCCAGCTCCTTTCATTCAGTCAGTAGCTTCAATCATTTCTGGACGTTTTTCAATGGCAAAAATCAATGAATATTGTAAATGCACAAACAGTAATTTCTCCGCATTGCAAGGTGCAATTCTGAAATTTTTTGCTTTTTCCTGCTCCTCTTAGCATGATAAAGAAGATTCAAAGAGAGTGAGATGCCAGCTCCTTTCATTCAGTCAGTAGCTTCAATCATTTCTGGACGTTTTTCAATGGCAAAAATCAATGAATATTGTAAATGCACAAACAGTAATTTCTCCGCATTGCAAGGTGCAATTCTGAAATTTTTTGCTTTTTCCTGCTCCTCTTAGCATGATAAACAAGATTCAAAGAGAGTGAGATGCCAGCTCCTTTCATTCAGTCAGTAGCTTCAATCATTTCTGGACGTTTTTCAATGGCAAAAATCATTGAATATTGTAAATGAACAAACAGTAATTTCTCCGCATTGCAAGGTGCAATTCTGAAATTTTTTGCTTTTTCCTGCTCCTCTTAGCATGATAAAGAAGATTCAAAGAGAATGAGATGCCAGCTCCTTTCATTCAGTCAGTAGCTTCAATCATTTCTGGTATATGAATAACATGATGTTTTTCAATGGCAAAAATCAATGAATATTGTAAATGCACAAACAGTAATTTCTCCGCATTGCAAGGTGCAATTCTGAAATTTTTTGCTTTTTCCTGCTCCTCTTAGCATGATAAAGAAGATTCAAAGAGAGTGAGATGCCAGCTCCTTTCATTCAGTCAGTAGCTTCAATCATTTCTGGACGTTTTTCAATGGCAAAAATCAATGAATATTGTAAATGCACAAACAGTAATTTCTCCGCATTGCAAGGTGCAATTCTGAAATTTTTTGCTTTTTCCTGCTCCTCTTAGCATGATAAACAAGATTCAAAGAGAGTGAGATGCCAGTTCCTTTCATTCAGTCAGTAGCTTCAATCATTTCTGGACGTTTTTCAATGGCAAAAATCAATGAATATTGTAAATGCACAAACAGTAATTTCTCCGCATTGCAAGGTGCAATTCTGAAATTTTTTGCTTTTTCCTGCTCCTCTTAGCATGATAAAAAAGATTCAAAGAGAGTGAGATGCCAGCTCCTTTCATTCAGTCAGTAGCTTCAAACATTTCTGGTATATGAATAACATGATGTTTTTCAATGGCAAAAATCAATGAATATTGTAGATGCACAAACAGTAATTTCTCCGCATTGCAAGGTGCAATTCTGAAATTTTTTGCTTTTTCCTGCTCCTCTTAGCATAATAAAGAAGATTCAAAGAGAGTGAGATGCCAGCTCCTTTCATTCAGTCAGTAGCTTCAATCATTTCTG
This sequence comes from Phyllobates terribilis, assembly GCF_046119375.1. NCBI lineage: Eukaryota > Metazoa > Chordata > Amphibia > Anura > Dendrobatidae > Phyllobates > Phyllobates terribilis. Next base: position 187,775 of record NW_027364335.1, read on the forward strand.
GACGTTTTTCAATGGCAAAAAATCATTGAATATTGTAAATGCACAAACAGCAATTTCTCCGCATTGCAAGGTGCAATTCTGAATTTTTTTGCTTTTTCCTGCTCACCTTAGCATGATAAAGAAGATTCAAAGAGAGTGAGATGCCAGCTCCTTTCATTCAGTCAGTAGCTTCAATCATTTCTGGTATATGAATAACATGATGTTTTTCAATGGCAAAAATCAATGAATATTGTAAATGCACAAACAGTAATTTCTCCGCATTGCAAGGTGCAATTCTGAAATTTTTTGCTTTTTCCTGCTCCTCTTAGCATGATAAAGAAGATTCAAAGAGAATGAGATGCCAGCTCCTTTCATTCAGTCAGTAGCTTCAATCATTTCTGGACGTTTTTCAATGGCAAAAATCAATGAATATTGTAAATGCACAAACAGTAATTTCTCCGCATTGCAAGGTGCAATTCTGAAATTTTTTGCTTTTTCCTGCTCCTCTTAGCATGATAAACAAGATTCAAAGAGAGTGAGATGCCAGCTCCTTTCATTCAGTCAGTAGCTTCAATCATTTCTGGACGTTTGTCAATGGCAAAAATCAATGAATATTGTAAATGCACAAACAGTAATTTCTCCGCATTGCAAGGTGCAATTCTGAAATTTTTTGCTTTATCCTGCTCCTCTAAGCATGATAAAGAAGATTCAAAGAGAGTGAGATGCCAGCTCCTTTCCTTCAGTCAGTAGCTTCAAACATTTCTGGTATATGAATAACATGATGTTTTTCAAAGGCAAAAATCAATGAATATTGTAAATGCACAAACAGTAATTTCTCCGCATTGCAAGGTGCAATTCTGAAATTTTTTGCTTTTTCCTGCTCCTCTTAGCATGATAAAGAAGATTCAAAGAGAGTGAGATGCCAGCTCCTTTCATTCAGTCAGTAGCTTCAATCATTTCTGGACGTTTTTCAATGGCAAAAATCAATGAATATTGTAAATGCACAAACAGTAATTTCTCCACATTGCAAGGTGCAATTCTGAAATTTTTTGCTTTTTCCTGCTCCTCTTAGCATGATAAAGAAGAATCAAAGAGAGTGAGATGCCAGCTCCTTTCATTCAGTCAGTAGCTTCAATCATTTCTGGACGTTTTTCAGTGGCAAAAATCAATGAATATTGTAAATGCACAGACAGTAATTTCTCCGCATTGCAAGGTGCAATTCTGAAATTTTTTGCTTTTTCCTGCTCCTCTTAGCATGATAAACAAGATTCAAAGAGAGTGAGATGCCAGCTCCTTTCATTCAGTCAGTAGCTTCAATCATTTCTGGACGTTTTTCAATGGCAAAAATCATTGAATATTGTAAATGCACAAACAGTAATTTCTCCGCATTGCAAGGTGCAATTCTGAAATTTTTTGCTTTTTCCTGCTCCTCTTAGCATGATAAAGAAGATTCAAAGAGAATGAGATGCCAGCTCCTTTCATTCAGTCAGTAGCTTCAATCATTTCTGGTATATGAATAACATGATGTTTTTCAATGGCAAAAATCAATGAATATTGTAAATGCACAAACAGTAATTTCTCCGCATTGCAAGGTGCAATTCTGAAATTTTTTGCTTTTTCCTGCTCCTCTTAGCATGATAAAGAAGATTCAAAGAGAGTGAGATGCCAGCTCCTTTCATTCAGTCAGTAGCTTCAATCATTTCTGGACGTTTTTCAATGGCAAAAATCAATGAATATTGTAAATGCACAAACAGTAATTTCTCCGCATTGCAAGGTGCAATTCTGAAATTTTTTGCTTTTTCCTGCTCCTCTTAGCATGATAAACAAGATTCAAAGAGAGTGAGATGCCAGTTCCTTTCATTCAGTCAGTAGCTTCAATCATTTCTGGACGTTTTTCAATGGCAAAAATCAATGAATATTGTAAATGCACAAACAGTAATTTCTCCGCATTGCAAGGTGCAATTCTGAAATTTTTTGCTTTTTCCTGCTCCTCTTAGCATGATAAAAAAGATTCAAAGAGAGTGAGATGCCAGCTCCTTTCATTCAGTCAGTAGCTTCAAACATTTCTGGTATATGAATAGCATGATGTTTTTCAATGGCAAAAATCAATGAATATTGTAGATGCACAAACAGTAATTTCTCCGCATTGCAAGGTGCAATTCTGAAATTTTTTGCTTTTTCCTGCTCCTCTTAGCATGATAAAGAAGATTCAAAGAGAATGAGATGCCAGCTCCTTTCATTCAGTCAGTAGCTTCAATCATTTCTGGACGTTTTTCAATGGCAAAAATCATTGAATATTGTAAATGCACAAACAGCAATTTCTCCGCATTGCAAGGTGCAATTCTGAATTTTTTTGCTTTTTCCTGCTCACCTTAGCATGATAAAGAAGATTCAAAGAGAGTGAGATGCCAGCTCCTTTCATTCAGTCAGTAGCTTCAATCATTTCTGGTATATGAATAACATGATGTTTTTCAATGGCAAAAATCAATGAATATTGTAAATGCACAAACAGTAATTTCTCCACATTGCAAGGTGCAATTCTGAAATTTTTTGCTTTTTCCTGCTCCTCTTAGCATGATAAAGAAGATTCAAAGAGAATGAGATGCCAGCTCCTTTCATTCAGTCAGTAGCTTCAATCATTTCTGGACGTTTTTCAATGGCAAAAATCAATGAATATTGTAAATGCACAAACAGTAATTTCTCCGCATTGCAAGGTGCAATTCTGAAATTTTTTGCTTTTTCCTGCTCCTCTTAGCATGATAAACAAGATTCAAAGAGAGTGAGATGCCAGCTCCTTTCATTCAGTCAGTAGCTTCAATCATTTCTGGACGTTTGTCAATGGCAAAAATCAATGAATATTGTAAATGCACAAACAGTAATTTCTCCGCATTGCAAGGTGCAATTCTGAAATTTTTTGCTTTTTACTGCTCCTCTAAGCATGATAAAGAAGATTCAAAGAGAGTGAGATGCCAGCTCCTTTCCTTCAGTCAGTAGCTTCAAACATTTCTGGTATATGAATAACATGATGTTTTTCAATGGCAAAAATCAATGAATATTGTAAATGCACAAACAGTAATTTCTCCGCATTGCAAGGTGCAATTCTGAAATTTTTTGCTTTTTCCTGCTCCTCTTAGCATGATAAAGAAGATTCAAAGAGAGTGAGATGCCAGCTCCTTTCATTCAGTCAGTAGCTTCAATCATTTCTGGACGTTTTTCAATGGCAAAAATCATTGAATATTGTAAATGCACAAACAGTAATTTCTCCGCATTGCAAGGTGCAATTCTGAAATTTTTTGCTTTTTCCTGCTCCTCTTAGCATGATAAAGAAGATTCAAAGAGAGTGAGATGCCAGCTCCTTTCATTCAGTCAGTAGCTTCAATCATTTCTGGTATATGAATAACATGATGTTTTTCAATGGCAAAAATCAATGAATATTGTAAATGCACAAACAGTAATTTCTCCGCATTGCAAGGTGCAATTCTGAAATTTTTTGCTTTTTCCTGCTCCTCTTAGCATGATAAAGAAGATTCAAAGAGAGTGAGATGCCAGCTCCTTTCATTCAGTCAGTAGCTTCAATCATTTCTGGACGTTTTTCAATGGCAAAAATCATTGAATATTGTAAATGCACAAACAGTAATTTCTCCGCATTGCAAGGTGCAATTCTGAAATTTTTTGCTTTTTCCTGCTCCTCTTAGCATGATAAACAAGATTCAAAGAGAGTGAGATGCCAGCTCCTTTCATTCAGTCAGTAGCTTCAATCATTTCTGGACGTTTTTCAATGGCAAAAATCAATGAATATTGTAAATGCACAAACAGTAATTTCTCCGCATTGCAAGGTGCAATTCTGAAATGTTTTGCTTTTTCCTGCTCCTCTTAGCATGATAAAGAAGATTCAAAGAGAGTGAGATGCCAGCTCCTTTCATTCAGTCAGTAGCTTCAATCATTTCTGGACGTTTTTCAATGGCAAAAATCAATGAATATTGTAAATGCACAAACAGTAATTTCTCCGCATTGCAAGGTGCAATTCTGAAATTTTTTGCTTTTTCCTGCTCCTCTTAGCATGATAAAGATTCAAAGAGAGTGAGATGCCAGCTCCTTTCATTCAGTCAGTAGCTTCAATCATTTCTGGACGTTTTTCAATGGCAAAAATCAATGAATATTGTAAATGCACAAACAGTAATTTCTCCGCATTGCAAGGTGCAATTCTGAAATTTTTTGCTTTTTCCTGCTCCTCTTAGCATGATAAAGAAGATTCAAAGAGAGTGAGATGCCAGCTCCTTTCATTCAGTCAGTAGCTTCAATCATTTCTGGACGTTTTTCAATGGCAAAAATCAATGAATATTGTAAATGCACAAACAGTAATTTCTCCGCATTGCAAGGTGCAATTCTGAAATTTTTTGCTTTTTCCTGCTCCTCTTAGCATGATAAACAAGATTCAAAGAGAGTGAGATGCCAGCTCCTTTCATTCAGTCAGTAGCTTCAATCATTTCTGGACGTTTTTCAATGGCAAAAATCATTGAATATTGTAAATGCACAAACAGTAATTTCTCCGCATTGCAAGGTGCAATTCTGAAATTTTTTGCTTTTTCCTGCTCCTCTTAGCATGATAAAGAAAATTCAAAGAGAATGAGATGCCAGCTCCTTTCATTCAGTCAGTAGCTTCAATCATTTCTGGTATATGAATAACATGATGTTTTTCAATGGCAAAAATCAATGAATATTGTAAATGCACAAACAGTAATTTCTCCGCATTGCAAGGTGCAATTCTGAAATTTTTTGCTTTTTCCTGCTCCTCTTAGCATGATAAAGAAGATTCAAAGAGAGTGAGATGCCAGCTCCTTTCATTCAGTCAGTAGCTTCAATCATTTCTGGACGTTTTTCAATGGCAAAAATCAATGAATATTGTAAATGCACAAACAGTAATTTCTCCGCATTGCAAGGTGCAATTCTGAAATTTTTTGCTTTTTCCTGCTCCTCTTAGCATGATAAACAAGATTCAAAGAGAGTGAGATGCCAGTTCCTTTCATTCAGTCAGTAGCTTCAATCATTTCTGGACGTTTTTCAATGGCAAAAATCAATGAATATTGTAAATGCACAAACAATAATTTCTCCGCATTGCAAGGTGCAATTCTGAAATTTTTTGCTTTTTCCTGCTCCTCTTAGCATGATAAAAAAGATTCAAAGAGAGTGAGATGCCAGCTCCTTTCATTCAGTCAGTAGCTTCAAACATTTCTGGTATATGAATAACATGATGTTTTTCAATGGCAAAAATCAATGAATATTGTAGATGCACAAACAGTAATTTCTCCGCATTGCAAGGTGCAATTCTGAAATTTTTTGCTTTTTCCTGCTCCTCTTAGCATAATAAAGAAGATTCAAAGAGAGTGAGATGCCAGCTCCTTTCATTCAGTCAGTAGCTTCAATCATTTCTGGACGTTTTTCAATGGCAAAAATCATTGAATATTGTAAATGCACAAACAGCAATTTCTCCGCATTGCAAGGTGCAATTCTGAATTTTTTTGCTTTTTCCTGCTCACCTTAGCATGATAAAGAAGATTCAAAGAGAGTGAGATGCCAGCTCCTTTCATTCAGTCAGTAGCTTCAATCATTTCTGGTATATGAATAACATGATGTTTTTCAATGGCAAAAATCAATGAATATTGTAAATGCACAAACAGTAATTTCTCCGCATTGCAAGGTGCAATTCTGAAATTTTTTGCTTTTTCCTGCTCCTCTTAGCATGATAAAGAAGATTCAAAGAGAATGAGATGCCAGCTCCTTTCATTCAGTCAGTAGCTTCAATCATTTCTGGACGTTTTTCAATGGCAAAAATCAATGAATATTGTAAATGCACAAACAGTAATTTCTCCGCATTGCAAGGTGCAATTCTGAAATTTTTTGCTTTTTCCTGCTCCTCTTAGCATGATAAACAAGATTCAAAGAGAGTGAGATGCCAGCTCCTTTCATTCAGTCAGTAGCTTCAATCATTTCTGGACGTTTTTCAATGGCAAAAATCAATGAATATTGTAAATGCACAAACAGTAATTTCTCCGCATTGCAAGGTGCAATTCTGAAATGTTTTGCTTTTTCCTGCTCCTCTTAGCATGATAAAGAAGATTCAAAGAGAGTGAGATGCCAGCTCCTTTCATTCAGTCAGTAGCTTCAATCATTTCTGGACGTTTTTCAATGGCAAAAATCAATGAATATTGTAAATGCACAAACAGTAATTTCTCCGCATTGCAAGGTGCAATTCTGAAATTTTTTGCTTTTTCCTGCTCCTCTTAGCATGATAAAGATTCAAAGAGAGTGAGATGCCAGCTCCTTTCATTCAGTCAGTAGCTTCAATCATTTCTGGACGTTTTTCAATGGCAAAAATCAATGAATATTGTAAATGCACAAACAGTAATTTCTCCGCATTGCAAGGTGCAATTCTGAAATTTTTTGCTTTTTCCTGCTCCTCTTAGCATGATAAAGAAGATTCAAAGAGAGTGAGATGCCAGCTCCTTTCATTCAGTCAGTAGCTTCAATCATTTCTGGACGTTTTTCAATGGCAAAAATCAATGAATATTGTAAATGCACAAACAGTAATTTCTCCGCATTGCAAGGTGCAATTCTGAAATTTTTTGCTTTTTCCTGCTCCTCTTAGCATGATAAACAAGATTCAAAGAGAGTGAGATGCCAGCTCCTTTCATTCAGTCAGTAGCTTCAATCATTTCTGGACGTTTTTCAATGGCAAAAATCATTGAATATTGTAAATGCACAAACAGTAATTTCTCCGCATTGCAAGGTGCAATTCTGAAATTTTTTGCTTTTTCCTGCTCCTCTTAGCATGATAAAGAAGATTCAAAGAGAATGAGATGCCAGCTCCTTTCATTCAGTCAGTAGCTTCAATCATTTCTGGTATATGAATAACATGATGTTTTTCAATGGCAAAAATCAATGAATATTGTAAATGCACAAACAGTAATTTCTCCGCATTGCAAGGTGCAATTCTGAAATTTTTTGCTTTTTCCTGCTCCTCTTAGCATGATAAAGAAGATTCAAAGAGAGTGAGATGCCAGCTCCTTTCATTCAGTCAGTAGCTTCAATCATTTCTGGACGTTTTTCAATGGCAAAAATCAATGAATATTGTAAATGCACAAACAGTAATTTCTCCGCATTGCAAGGTGCAATTCTGAAATTTTTTGCTTTTTCCTGCTCCTCTTAGCATGATAAACAAGATTCAAAGAGAGTGAGATGCCAGTTCCTTTCATTCAGTCAGTAGCTTCAATCATTTCTGGACGTTTTTCAATGGCAAAAATCAATGAATATTGTAAATGCACAAACAATAATTTCTCCGCATTGCAAGGTGCAATTCTGAAATTTTTTGCTTTTTCCTGCTCCTCTTAGCATGATAAAAAAGATTCAAAGAGAGTGAGATGCCAGCTCCTTTCATTCAGTCAGTAGCTTCAAACATTTCTGGTATATGAATAACATGATGTTTTTCAATGGCAAAAATCAATGAATATTGTAGATGCACAAACAGTAATTTCTCCGCATTGCAAGGTGCAATTCTGAAATTTTTTGCTTTTTCCTGCTCCTCTTAGCATAATAAAGAAGATTCAAAGAGAGTGAGATGCCAGCTCCTTTCATTCAGTCAGTAGCTTCAATCATTTCTGGACGTTTTTCAATGGCAAAAATCATTGAATATTGTAAATGCACAAACAGCAATTTCTCCGCATTGCAAGGTGCAATTCTGAATTTTTTTGCTTTTTCCTGCTCACCTTAGCATGATAAAGAAGATTCAAAGAGAGTGAGATGCCAGCTCCTTTCATTCAGTCAGTAGCTTCAATCATTTCTGGTATATGAATAACATGATGTTTTTCAATGGCAAAAATCAATGAATATTGTAAATGCACAAACAGTAATTTCTCCGCATTGCAAGGTGCAATTCTGAAATTTTTTGCTTTTTCCTGCTCCTCTTAGCATGATAAAGAAGATTCAAAGAGAATGAGATGCCAGCTCCTTTCATTCAGTCAGTAGCTTCAATCATTTCTGGACGTTTTTCAATGGCAAAAATCAATGAATATTGTAAATGCACAAACAGTAATTTCTCCGCATTGCAAGGTGCAATTCTGAAATTTTTTGCTTTTTCCTGCTCCTCTTAGCATGATAAACAAGATTCAAAGAGAGTGAGATGCCAGCTCCTTTCATTCAGTCAGTAGCTTCAATCATTTCTGGACGTTTGTCAATGGCAAAAATCAATGAATATTGTAAATGCACAAACAGTAATTTCTCCGCATTGCAAGGTGCAATTCTGAAATTTTTTGCTTTATCCTGCTCCTCTAAGCATGATAAAGAAGATTCAAAGAGAGTGAGATGCCAGCTCCTTTCCTTCAGTCAGTAGCTTCAAACATTTCTGGTATATGAATAACATGATGTTTTTCAAAGGCAAAAATCAATGAATATTGTAAATGCACAAACAGTAATTTCTCCGCTTTGCAAGGTGCAATTCTGAAATTTTTTGCTTTTTCCTGCTCCTCTTAGCATGATAAAGAAGATTCAAAGAGAGTGAGATGCCAGCTCCTTTCATTCAGTCAGTAGCTTCAATCATTTCTGGACGTTTTTCAATGGCAAAAATCAATGAATATTGTAAATGCACAAACAGTAATTTCTCCACATTGCAAGGTGCAATTCTGAAATTTTTTGCTTTTTCCTGCTCCTCTTAGCATGATAAAGAAGAATCAAAGAGAGTGAGATGCCAGCTCCTTTCATTCAGTCAGTAGCTTCAATCATTTCTGGACGTTTTTCAGTGGCAAAAATCAATGAATATTGTAAATGCACAGACAGTAATTTCTCCGCATTGCAAGGTGCAATTCTGAAATTTTTTGCTTTTTCCTGCTCCTCTTAGCATGATAAACAAGATTCAAAGAGAGTGAGATGCCAGCTCCTTTCATTCAGTCAGTAGCTTCAATCATTTCTGGACGTTTTTCAATGGCAAAAATCATTGAATATTGTAAATGCACAAACAGTAATTTCTCCGCATTGCAAGGTGCAATTCTGAAATTTTTTGCTTTTTCCTGCTCCTCTTAGCATGATAAAGAAGATTCAAAGAGAATGAGATGCCAGCTCCTTTCATTCAGTCAGTAGCTTCAATCATTTCTGGTATATGAATAACATGATGTTTTTCAATGGCAAAAATCAATGAATATTGTAAATGCACAAACAGTAATTTCTCCGCATTGCAAGGTGCAATTCTGAAATTTTTTGCTTTTTCCTGCTCCTCTTAGCATGATAAAGAAGATTCAAAGAGAGTGAGATGCCAGCTCCTTTCATTCAGTCAGTAGCTTCAATCATTTCTGGACGTTTTTCAATGGCAAAAATCAATGAATATTGTAAATGCACAAACAGTAATTTCTCCGCATTGCAAGGTGCAATTCTGAAATTTTTTGCTTTTTCCTGCTCCTCTTAGCATGATAAACAAGATTCAAAGAGAGTGAGATGCCAGTTCCTTTCATTCAGTCAGTAGCTTCAATCATTTCTGGACGTTTTTCAATGGCAAAAATCAATGAATATTGTAAATGCACAAACAGTAATTTCTCCGCATTGCAAGGTGCAATTCTGAAATTTTTTGCTTTTTCCTGCTCCTCTTAGCATGATAAAAAAGATTCAAAGAGAGTGAGATGCCAGCTCCTTTCATTCAGTCAGTAGGTTCAAACATTTCTGGTATATGAATAGCATGATGTTTTTCAATGGCAAAAATCAATGAATATTGTAGATGCACAAACAGTAATTTCTCCGCATTGCAAGGTGCAATTCTGAAATTTTTTGCTTTTTCCTGCTCCTCTTAGCATGATAAAGAAGATTCAAAGAGAATGAGATGCCAGCTCCTTTCATTCAGTCAGTAGCTTCAATCATTTCTGGACGTTTTTCAATGGCAAAAATCATTGAATATTGTAAATGCACAAACAGCAATTTCTCCGCATTGCAAGGTGCAATTCTGAATTTTTTTGCTTTTTCCTGCTCACCTTAGCATGATAAAGAAGATTCAAAGAGAGTGAGATGCCAGCTCCTTTCATTCAGTCAGTAGCTTCAATCATTTCTGGTATATGAATAACATGATATTTTTCAATGGCAAAAATCAATGAATATTGTAAATGCACAAACAGTAATTTCTCCACATTGCAAGGTGCAATTCTGAAATTTTTTGCTTTTTCCTGCTCCTCTTAGCATGATAAAGAAGATTCAAAGAGAATGAGATGCCAGCTCCTTTCATTCAGTCAGTAGCTTCAATCATTTCTGGACGTTTTTCAATGGCAAAAATCAATGAATATTGTAAATGCACAAACAGTAATTTCTCCGCATTGCAAGGTGCAATTCTGAAATTTTTTGCTTTTTCCTGCTCCTCTTAGCATGATAAACATTATTCAAAGAGAGTGAGATGCCAGCTCCTTTCATTCAGTCAGTAGCTTCAATCATTTCTGGACGTTTGTCAATGGCAAAAATCAATGAATATTGTAAATGCACAAACAGTAATTTCTCCGCATTGCAAGGTGCAATTCTGAAATTTTTTGCTTTTTACTGCTCCTCTAAGCATGATAAAGAAGATTCAAAGAGAGTGAGATGCCAGCTCCTTTCCTTCAGTCAGTAGCTTCAAACATTTCTGGTATATGAATAACATGATGTTTTTCAATGGCAAAAATCAATGAATATTGTAAATGCACAAACAGTAATTTCTCCGCATTGCAAGGTGCAATTCTGAAATTTTTTGCTTTTTCCTGCTCCTCTTAGCATGATAAAGAAGATTCAAAGAGAGTGAGATGCCAGCTCCTTTCATTCAGTCAGTAGCTTCAATCATTTCTGGACGTTTTTCAATGGCAAAAATCATTGAATATTGTAAATGCACAAACAATAATTTCTCCGCATTGCAAGGTGCAATTCTGAAATTTTTTGCTTTTTCCTGCTCCTCTTAGCATGATAAAGAAGATTCAAAGAGAGTGAGATGCCAGCTCCTTTCATTCAGTCAGTAGCTTCAATCATTTCTGGTATATGAATAACATGATGTTTTTCAATGGCAAAAATCAATGAATATTGTAAATGCACAAACAGTAATTTCTCCGCATTGCAAGGTGCAATTCTGAAATTTTTTGCTTTTTCCTGCTCCTCTTAGCATGATAAAGAAGATTCAAAGAGAGTGAGATGCCAGCTCCTTTCATTCAGTCAGTAGCTTCAATCATTTCTGGACGTTTTCCAATGGCAAAAATCATTGAATATTGTAAATGCACAAACAGTAATTTCTCCGCATTGCAAGGTGCAATTCTGAAATTTTTTGCTTTTTCCTGCTCCTCTTAGCATGATAAAGAAGATTCAAAGAGAGTGAGATGCCAGCTCCTTTCATTCAGTCAGTAGCTTCAATCATTTCTGGTATATGAATAACATGATGTTTTTCAATGGCAAAAATCAATGAATATTGTAAATGCACAAACAGTAATTTCTCCGCATTGCAAGGTGCAATTCTGAAATTTTTTGCTTTTTCCTGCTCCTCTTAGCATGATAAACAAGATTCAAAGAGAGTGAGATGCCAGCTCCTTTCATTCAGTCAGTAGCTTCAATCATTTCTGGACGTTTTTCAATGGCAAAAATCATTGAATATTGTAAATGCACAAACAGTAATTTCTCCGCATTGCAAGGTGCAATTCTGAAATTTTTTGCTTTTTCCTGCTCCTCTTAGCATGATAAAGAAGATTCAAAGAGAATGAGATGCCAGCTCCTTTCATTCAGTCAGTAGCTTCAATCATTTCTGGTATATGAATAACATGATGTTTTTCAATGGCAAAAATCAATGAATATTGTAAATGCACAAACAGTAATTTCTCCGCATTGCAAGGTGCAATTCTGAAATTTTTTGCTTTTTCCTGCTCCTCTTAGCATGATAAAGAAGATTCAAAGAGAGTGAGATGCCAGCTCCTTTCATTCAGTCAGTAGCTTCAATCATTTCTGGACGTTTTTCAATGGCAAAAATCAATGAATATTGTAAATGCACAAACAGTAATTTCTCCGCATTGCAAGGTGCAATTCTGAAATTTTTTGCTTTTTCCTGCTCCTCTTAGCATGATAAACAAGATTCAAAGAGAGTGAGATGCCAGTTCCTTTCATTCAGTCAGTAGCTTCAATCATTTCTGGACGTTTTTCAATGGCAAAAATCAATGAATATTGTAAATGCACAAACAATAATTTCTCCGCATTGCAAGGTGCAATTCTGAAATTTTTTGCTTTTTCCTGCTCCTCTTAGCATGATAAAAAAGATTCAAAGAGAGTGAGATGCCAGCTCCTTTCATTCAGTCAGTAGCTTCAAACATTTCTGGTATATGAATAACATGATGTTTTTCAATGGCAAAAATCAATGAATATTGTAGATGCACAAACAGTAATTTCTCCGCATTGCAAGGTGCAATTCTGAAATTTTTTGCTTTTTCCTGCTCCTCTTAGCATAATAAAGAAGATTCAAAGAGAGTGAGATGCCAGCTCCTTTCATTCAGTCAGTAGCTTCAATCATTTCTGGACGTTTTTCAATGGCAAAAATCATTGAATATTGTAAATGCACAAACAGCAATTTCTCCGCATTGCAAGGTGCAATTCTGAATTTTTTTGCTTTTTCCTGCTCACCTTAGCATGATAAAGAAGATTCAAAGAGAGTGAGATGCCAGCTCCTTTCATTCAGTCAGTAGCTTCAATCATTTCTGGTATATGAATAACATGATGTTTTTCAATGGCAAAAATCAATGAATATTGTAAATGCACAAACAGTAATTTCTCCGCATTGCAAGGTGCAATTCTGAAATTTTTTGCTTTTTCCTGCTCCTCTTAGCATGATAAAGAAGATTCAAAGAGAATGAGATGCCAGCTCCTTTCATTCAGTCAGTAGCTTCAATCATTTCTGGACGTTTTTCAATGGCAAAAATCAATGAATATTGTAAATGCACAAACAGTAATTTCTCCGCATTGCAAGGTGCAATTCTGAAATTTTTTGCTTTTTCCTGCTCCTCTTAGCATGATAAACAAGATTCAAAGAGAGTGAGATGCCAGCTCCTTTCATTCAGTCAGTAGCTTCAATCATTTCTGGACGTTTGTCAATGGCAAAAATCAATGAATATTGTAAATGCACAAACAGTAATTTCTCCGCATTGCAAGGTGCAATTCTGAAATTTTTTGCTTTATCCTGCTCCTCTAAGCATGATAAAGAAGATTCAAAGAGAGTGAGATGCCAGCTCCTTTCCTTCAGTCAGTAGCTTCAAACATTTCTGGTATATGAATAACATGATGTTTTTCAAAGGCAAAAATCAATGAATATTGTAAATGCACAAACAGTAATTTCTCCGCATTGCAAGGTGCAATTCTGAAATTTTTTGCTTTTTCCTGCTCCTCTTAGCATGATAAAGAAGATTCAAAGAGAGTGAGATGCCAGCTCCTTTCATTCATTCAGTAGCTTCAATCATTTCTGGACGTTTTTCAATGGCAAAAATCAATGAATATTGTAAATGCACAAACAGTAATTTCTCCACATTGCAAGGTGCAATTCTGAAATTTTTTGCTTTTTCCTGCTCCTCTTAGCATGATAAAGAAGAATCAAAGAGAGTGAGATGCCAGCTCCTTTCATTCAGTCAGTAGCTTCAATCATTTCTGGACGTTTTTCAGTGGCAAAAATCAATGAATATTGTAAATGCACAGACAGTAATTTCTCCGCATTGCAAGGTGCAATTCTGAAATTTTTTGCTTTTTCCTGCTCCTCTTAGCATGATAAACAAGATTCAAAGAGAGTGAGATGCCAGCTCCTTTCATTCAGTCAGTAGCTTCAATCATTTCTGGACGTTTTTCAATGGCAAAAATCATTGAATATTGTAAATGCACAAACAGTAATTTCTCCGCATTGCAAGGTGCAATTCTGAAATTTTTTGCTTTTTCCTGCTCCTCTTAGCATGATAAAGAAGATTCAAAGAGAATGAGATGCCAGCTCCTTTCATTCAGTCAGTAGCTTCAATCATTTCTGGTATATGAATAACATGATGTTTTTCAATGGCAAAAATCAATGAATATTGTAAATGCACAAACAGTAATTTCTCCGCATTGCAAGGTGCAATTCTGAAATTTTTTGCTTTTTCCTGCTCCTCTTAGCATGATAAAGAAGATTCAAAGAGAGTGAGATGCCAGCTCCTTTCATTCAGTCAGTAGCTTCAATCATTTCTGGACGTTTTTCAATGGCAAAAATCAATGAATATTGTAAATGCACAAACAGTAATTTCTCCGCATTGCAAGGTGCAATTCTGAAATTTTTTGCTTTTTCCTGCTCCTCTTAGCATGATAAACAAGATTCAAAGAGAGTGAGATGCCAGTTCCTTTCATTCAGTCAGTAGCTTCAATCATTTCTGGACGTTTTTCAATGGCAAAAATCAATGAATATTGTAAATGCACAAACAGTAATTTCTCCGCATTGCAAGGTGCAATTCTGAAATTTTTTGCTTTTTCCTGCTCCTCTTAGCATGATAAAAAAGATTCAAAGAGAGTGAGATGCCAGCTCCTTTCATTCAGTCAGTAGGTTCAAACATTTCTGGTATATGAATAGCATGATGTTTTTCAATGGCAAAAATCAATGAATATTGTAGATGCACAAACAGTAATTTCTCCGCATTGCAAGGTGCAATTCTGAAATTTTTTGCTTTTTCCTGCTCCTCTTAGCATGATAAAGAAGATTCAAAGAGAATGAGATGCCAGCTCCTTTCATTCAGTCAGTAGCTTCAATCATTTCTGGACGTTTTTCAATGGCAAAAATCATTGAATATTGTAAATGCACAAACAGCAATTTCTCCGCATTGCAAGGTGCAATTCTGAATTTTTTTGCTTTTTCCTGCTCACCTTAGCATGATAAAGAAGATTCAAAGAGAGTGAGATGCCAGCTCCTTTCATTCAGTCAGTAGCTTCAATCATTTCTGGTATATGAATAACATGATATTTTTCAATGGCAAAAATCAATGAATATTGTAAATGCACAAACAGTAATTTCTCCACATTGCAAGGTGCAATTCTGAAACTTTTTGCTTTTTCCTGCTCCTCTTAGCATGATAAAGAAGATTCAAAGAGAATGAGATGCCAGCTCCTTTCATTCAGTCAGTAGCTTCAATCATTTCTGGACGTTTTTCAATGGCAAAAATCAATGAATATTGTAAATGCACAAACAGTAATTTCTCCGCATTGCAAGGTGCAATTCTGAAATTTTTTGCTTTTTCCTGCTCCTCTTAGCATGATAAACATTATTCAAAGAGAGTGAGATGCCAGCTCCTTTCATTCAGTCAGTAGCTTCAATCATTTCTGGACGTTTGTCAATGGCAAAAATCAATGAATATTGTAAATGCACAAACAGTAATTTCTCCGCATTGCAAGGTGCAATTCTGAAATTTTTTGCTTTTTACTGCTCCTCTAAGCATGATAAAGAAGATTCAAAGAGAGTGAGATGCCAGCTCCTTTCCTTCAGTCAGTAGCTTCAAACATTTCTGGTATATGAATAACATGATGTTTTTCAATGGCAAAAATCAATGAATATTGTAAATGCACAAACAGTAATTTCTCCGCATTGCAAGGTGCAATTCTGAAATTTTTTGCTTTTTCCTGCTCCTCTTAGCATGATAAAGAAGATTCAAAGAGAGTGAGATGCCAGCTCCTTTCATTCAGTCAGTAGCTTCAATCATTTCTGGACGTTTTTCAATGGCAAAAATCATTGAATATTGTAAATGCACAAACAATAATTTCTCCGCATTGCAAGGTGCAATTCTGAAATTTTTTGCTTTTTCCTGCTCCTCTTAGCATGATAAAGAAGATTCAAAGAGAGTGAGATGCCAGCTCCTTTCATTCAGTCAGTAGCTTCAATCATTTTTGGTATGTGAATAACATGATGTTTTTCAATGGCAAAAATCAATGAATATTGTAAATGCACAAACAGTAATTTCTCCGCATTGCAAGGTGCAATTCTGAAATTTTTTGCTTTTTCCTGCTCCTCTTAGCATGATAAAGAAGATTCAAAGAGAGTGAGATGCCAGCTCCTTTCATTCAGTCAGTAGCTTCAATCATTTCTGGACGTTTTCCAATGGCAAAAATCATTGAATATTGTAAATGCACAAACAGTAATTTCTCCGCATTGCAAGGTGCAATTCTGAAATTTTTTGCTTTTTCCTGCTCCTCTTAGCATGATAAAGAAGATTCAAAGAGAGTGAGATGCCAGCTCCTTTCATTCAGTCAGTAGCTTCAATCATTTCTGGTATATGAATAACATGATGTTTTTCAATGGCAAAAATCAATGAATATTGTAAATGCACAAACAGTAATTTCTCCGCATTGCAAGGTGCAATTCTGAATTTTTTTGCTTTTTCCTGCTCCTCTTAGCATGATAAACAAGATTCAAAGAGAGTGAGATGCCAGCTCCTTTCATTCAGTCAGTAGCTTCAATCATTTCTGGACGTTTTTCAATGGCAAAAATCAATGAATATTGTAAATGCACAAACAGTAATTTCTCCGCATTGCAAGGTGCAATTCTGAAATTTTTTGCTTTTTTCTGCTCCTCTCAGCATGATAAAGAAGACTCAAAGAGAGTGAGATGCCAGCTCCTTTCATTCAGTCAGTAGCTTCAAACATTTCTGGTATATGAATAACATGATGTTTTTCAATGGCAAAAATCAATGAATATTGTAAATGCACAAACAGTAATTTCTCCGCATTGCAAGGTGCAATTCTGAAATTTTTTGCTTTTTCCTGCTCCTCTTAGCATGATAAAGAAGATTCAAAGAGAGTGA
Source organism: Phyllobates terribilis (assembly GCF_046119375.1). Classification (NCBI taxonomy): domain Eukaryota; kingdom Metazoa; phylum Chordata; class Amphibia; order Anura; family Dendrobatidae; genus Phyllobates; species Phyllobates terribilis. Next base: position 204,571 of record NW_027364335.1, read on the forward strand.
GATGCCAGCTCCTTTCATTCAGTCAGTAGCTTCAATCATTTCTGGACGTTTTTCAATGGCAAAAATCAATGAATATTGTAAATGCACAAACAGTAATTTCTCCGCATTGCAAGGTGCAATTCTGAAATTTTTTGCTTTTTCCTGCTCCTCTTAGCATGATAAACAAGATTCAAAGAGAGTGAGATGCCAGCTCCTTTCATTCAGTCAGTAGCTTCAATCATTTCTGGACGTTTTTCAATGGCAAAAATCAATGAATATTGTAAATGCACAAACAGTAATTTCTCCGCATTGCAAGGTGCAATTCTGAAATTTTTTGCTTTTTCCTGCTCCTCTTAGCATGATAAAGAAGATTCAAAGAGAGTGAGATGCCAGCTCCTTTCATTCAGTCAGTAGCTACAATCATTTCTGGACGTTTTTCAATGGCAAAAATCAATGAATATTGTAAATGCACAAACAGTAATTTCTCCGCATTGCAAGGTGCAATTCTGAAATTTTTGCTTTTTCCTGCTCCTCTTAGCATGATAAAGAAGATTCAAAGAGAGTGAGATGCCAGCTCCTTTCATTCAGTCAGTAGCTTCAAACATTTCTGGTATATGAATAACATGATGTTTTTCAATGGCAAAAATCAATGAATATTGTAAATGCACAAACAGTAATTTCTCCGCATTGCAAGGTGCAATTCTGAAATTTTTTGCTTTTTCCTGCTCCTCTTAGCATGATAAAGAAGATTCAAAGAGAGTGAGATGCCAGCTCCTTTCATTCAGTCAGTAGCTTCAATCATTTCTGGACGTTTTTCAATGGCAAAAATCATTGAATATTGTAAATGCACAAACAGTAATTTCTCCGCATTGCAAGGTGCAATTCTGAAATTTTTTGCTTTTTCCTGCTCCTCTTAGCATGATAAAGAAGATTCAAAGAGAGTGAGATGCCAGCTCCTTTCATTCAGTCAGTAGCTTCAATCATTTCTGGAATATGAATAACATGATGTTTTTCAATGGCAAAAATCAATGAATATTGTAAATGCACAAACAGTAATTTCTCCGCATTGCAAGGTGCAATTCTGAAATTTTTTGCTTTTTCCTGCTCCTCTTAGCATGATAAAGAAGATTCAAAGAGAATGAGATGCCAGCTCCTTTCATTCAGTCAGTAGCTTCAATCATTTCTGGACGTTTTTCAATGGCAAAAATCAATGAATATTGTAAATGCACAAACAGTAATTTCTCCGCATTGCAAGGTGCAATTCTGAAATTTTTTGCTTTTTCCTGCTCCTCTTAGCATGATAAACAAGATTCAAAGAGAGTGAGATGCCAGCTCCTTTCATTCAGTCAGTAGCTTCAATCATTTCTGGACGTTTGTCAATGGCAAAAATCAATGAATATTGTAAATGCACAAACAGTAATTTCTCCGCATTGCAAGGTGCAATTCTGAAATTTTTTGCTTTATCCTGCTCCTCTAAGCATGATAAAGAAGATTCAAAGAGAGTGAGATGCCAGCTCCTTTCCTTCAGTCAGTAGCTTCAAACATTTCTGGTATATGAATAACATGATGTTTTTCAAAGGCAAAAATCAATGAATATTGTAAATGCACAAACAGTAATTTCTCCGCATTGCAAGGTGCAATTCTGAAATTTTTTGCTTTTTCCTGCTCCTCTTAGCATGATAAAGAAGATTCAAAGAGAGTGAGATGCCAGCTCCTTTCATTCATTCAGTAGCTTCAATCATTTCTGGACGTTTTTCAATGGCAAAAATCAATGAATATTGTAAATGCACAAACAGTAATTTCTCCACATTGCAAGGTGCAATTCTGAAATTTTTTGCTTTTTCCTGCTCCTCTTAGCATGATAAAGAAGAATCAAAGAGAGTGAGATGCCAGCTCCTTTCATTCAGTCAGTAGCTTCAATCATTTCTGGACGTTTTTCAGTGGCAAAAATCAATGAATATTGTAAATGCACAGACAGTAATTTCTCCGCATTGCAAGGTGCAATTCTGAAATTTTTTGCTTTTTCCTGCTCCTCTTAGCATGATAAACAAGATTCAAAGAGAGTGAGATGCCAGCTCCTTTCATTCAGTCAGTAGCTTCAATCATTTCTGGACGTTTTTCAATGGCAAAAATCATTGAATATTGTAAATGCACAAACAGTAATTTCTCCGCATTGCAAGGTGCAATTCTGAAATTTTTTGCTTTTTCCTGCTCCTCTTAGCATGATAAAGAAGATTCAAAGAGAATGAGATGCCAGCTCCTTTCATTCAGTCAGTAGCTTCAATCATTTCTGGTATATGAATAACATGATGTTTTTCAATGGCAAAAATCAATGAATATTGTAAATGCACAAACAGTAATTTCTCCGCATTGCAAGGTGCAATTCTGAAATTTTTTGCTTTTTCCTGCTCCTCTTAGCATGATAAAGAAGATTCAAAGAGAGTGAGATGCCAGCTCCTTTCATTCAGTCAGTAGCTTCAATCATTTCTGGACGTTTTTCAATGGCAAAAATCAATGAATATTGTAAATGCACAAACAGTAATTTCTCCGCATTGCAAGGTGCAATTCTGAAATTTTTTGCTTTTTCCTGCTCCTCTTAGCATGATAAACAAGATTCAAAGAGAGTGAGATGCCAGTTCCTTTCATTCAGTCAGTAGCTTCAATCATTTCTGGACGTTTTTCAATGGCAAAAATCAATGAATATTGTAAATGCACAAACAGTAATTTCTCCGCATTGCAAGGTGCAATTCTGAAATTTTTTGCTTTTTCCTGCTCCTCTTAGCATGATAAAAAAGATTCAAAGAGAGTGAGATGCCAGCTCCTTTCATTCAGTCAGTAGGTTCAAACATTTCTGGTATATGAATAGCATGATGTTTTTCAATGGCAAAAATCAATGAATATTGTAGATGCACAAACAGTAATTTCTCCGCATTGCAAGGTGCAATTCTGAAATTTTTTGCTTTTTCCTGCTCCTCTTAGCATGATAAAGAAGATTCAAAGAGAATGAGATGCCAGCTCCTTTCATTCAGTCAGTAGCTTCAATCATTTCTGGACGTTTTTCAATGGCAAAAATCATTGAATATTGTAAATGCACAAACAGCAATTTCTCCGCATTGCAAGGTGCAATTCTGAATTTTTTTGCTTTTTCCTGCTCACCTTAGCATGATAAAGAAGATTCAAAGAGAGTGAGATGCCAGCTCCTTTCATTCAGTCAGTAGCTTCAATCATTTCTGGTATATGAATAACATGATATTTTTCAATGGCAAAAATCAATGAATATTGTAAATGCACAAACAGTAATTTCTCCACATTGCAAGGTGCAATTCTGAAACTTTTTGCTTTTTCCTGCTCCTCTTAGCATGATAAAGAAGATTCAAAGAGAATGAGATGCCAGCTCCTTTCATTCAGTCAGTAGCTTCAATCATTTCTGGACGTTTTTCAATGGCAAAAATCAATGAATATTGTAAATGCACAAACAGTAATTTCTCCGCATTGCAAGGTGCAATTCTGAAATTTTTTGCTTTTTCCTGCTCCTCTTAGCATGATAAACATTATTCAAAGAGAGTGAGATGCCAGCTCCTTTCATTCAGTCAGTAGCTTCAATCATTTCTGGACGTTTGTCAATGGCAAAAATCAATGAATATTGTAAATGCACAAACAGTAATTTCTCCGCATTGCAAGGTGCAATTCTGAAATTTTTTGCTTTTTACTGCTCCTCTAAGCATGATAAAGAAGATTCAAAGAGAGTGAGATGCCAGCTCCTTTCCTTCAGTCAGTAGCTTCAAACATTTCTGGTATATGAATAACATGATGTTTTTCAATGGCAAAAATCAATGAATATTGTAAATGCACAAACAGTAATTTCTCCGCATTGCAAGGTGCAATTCTGAAATTTTTTGCTTTTTCCTGCTCCTCTTAGCATGATAAAGAAGATTCAAAGAGAGTGAGATGCCAGCTCCTTTCATTCAGTCAGTAGCTTCAATCATTTCTGGACGTTTTTCAATGGCAAAAATCATTGAATATTGTAAATGCACAAACAATAATTTCTCCGCATTGCAAGGTGCAATTCTGAAATTTTTTGCTTTTTCCTGCTCCTCTTAGCATGATAAAGAAGATTCAAAGAGAGTGAGATGCCAGCTCCTTTCATTCAGTCAGTAGCTTCAATCATTTTTGGTATGTGAATAACATGATGTTTTTCAATGGCAAAAATCAATGAATATTGTAAATGCACAAACAGTAATTTCTCCGCATTGCAAGGTGCAATTCTGAAATTTTTTGCTTTTTCCTGCTCCTCTTAGCATGATAAAGAAGATTCAAAGAGAGTGAGATGCCAGCTCCTTTCATTCAGTCAGTAGCTTCAATCATTTCTGGACGTTTTCCAATGGCAAAAATCATTGAATATTGTAAATGCACAAACAGTAATTTCTCCGCATTGCAAGGTGCAATTCTGAAATTTTTTGCTTTTTCCTGCTCCTCTTAGCATGATAAAGAAGATTCAAAGAGAGTGAGATGCCAGCTCCTTTCATTCAGTCAGTAGCTTCAATCATTTCTGGTATATGAATAACATGATGTTTTTCAATGGCAAAAATCAATGAATATTGTAAATGCACAAACAGTAATTTCTCCGCATTGCAAGGTGCAATTCTGAATTTTTTTGCTTTTTCCTGCTCCTCTTAGCATGATAAACAAGATTCAAAGAGAGTGAGATGCCAGCTCCTTTCATTCAGTCAGTAGCTTCAATCATTTCTGGACGTTTTTCAATGGCAAAAATCAATGAATATTGTAAATGCACAAACAGTAATTTCTCCGCATTGCAAGGTGCAATTCTGAAATTTTTTGCTTTTTTCTGCTCCTCTCAGCATGATAAAGAAGACTCAAAGAGAGTGAGATGCCAGCTCCTTTCATTCAGTCAGTAGCTTCAAACATTTCTGGTATATGAATAACATGATGTTTTTCAATGGCAAAAATCAATGAATATTGTAAATGCACAAACAGTAATTTCTCCGCATTGCAAGGTGCAATTCTGAAATTTTTTGCTTTTTCCTGCTCCTCTTAGCATGATAAAGAAGATTCAAAGAGAGTGAGATGCCAGCTCCTTTCATTCAGTCAGTAGCTTCAATCATTTCTGGACGTTTTTCAATGGCAAAAATCAATGAATATTGTAAATGCACAAACAGTAATTTCTCCGCATTGCAAGGTGCAATTCTGAAATTTTTTGCTTTTTCCTGCTCCTCTTAGCATGATAAACAAGATTCAAAGAGAGTGAGATGCCAGCTCCTTTCATTCAGTCAGTAGCTTCAATCATTTCTGGACGTTTTTCAATGGCAAAAATCAATGAATATTGTAAATGCACAAACAGTAATTTCTCCGCATTGCAAGGTGCAATTCTGAAATTTTTTGCTTTTTCCTGCTCCTCTTAGCATGATAAAGAAGATTCAAAGAGAGTGAGATGCCAGCTCCTTTCATTCAGTCAGTAGCTACAATCATTTCTGGACGTTTTTCAATGGCAAAAATCAATGAATATTGTAAATGCACAAACAGTAATTTCTCCGCATTGCAAGGTGCAATTCTGAAATTTTTGCTTTTTCCTGCTCCTCTTAGCATGATAAAGAAGATTCAAAGAGAGTGAGATGCCAGCTCCTTTCATTCAGTCAGTAGCTTCAAACATTTCTGGTATATGAATAACATGATGTTTTTCAATGGCAAAAATCAATGAATATTGTAAATGCACAAACAGTAATTTCTCCGCATTGCAAGGTGCAATTCTGAAATTTTTTGCTTTTTCCTGCTCCTCTTAGCATGATAAAGAAGATTCAAAGAGAGTGAGATGCCAGCTCCTTTCATTCAGTCAGTAGCTTCAATCATTTCTGGACGTTTTTCAATGGCAAAAATCATTGAATATTGTAAATGCACAAACAGTAATTTCTCCGCATTGCAAGGTGCAATTCTGAAATTTTTTGCTTTTTCCTGCTCCTCTTAGCATGATAAAGAAGATTCAAAGAGAGTGAGATGCCAGCTCCTTTCATTCAGTCAGTAGCTTCAATCATTTCTGGAATATGAATAACATGATGTTTTTCAATGGCAAAAATCAATGAATATTGTAAATGCACAAACAGTAATTTCTCCGCATTGCAAGGTGCAATTCTGAAATTTTTTGCTTTTTTCTGCTCCTCTTAGCATGATAAAGAAGATTCAAAGAGAGTGAGATGCCAGCTCCTTTCATTCAGTCAGTAGCTTCAATCATTTCTGGACGTTTTTCAATGGCAAAAATCAATGAATATTGTAAATGCACAAACAGTAATTTCTCCGCATTGCAAGGTGCAATTCTGAAATTTTTTGCTTTTTCCTGCTCCTCTTAGCATGATAAACAAGATTCAAAGAGAGTGAGATGCCAGCTCCTTTCATTCAGTCAGTAGCTTCAATCATTTCTGGACGTTTTTCAATGGCAAAAATCAATGAATATTGTAAATGCACAAACAGTAATTTCTCCGCATTGCAAGGTGCAATTCTGAAATTTTTTGCTTTTTCCTGCTCCTCTTAGCATGATAAAGAAGATTCAAAGAGAGTGAGATGCCAGCTCCTTTCATTCAGTCAGTAGCTACAATCATTTCTGGACTTTTTTCAATGGCAAAAATCAATGAATATTGTAAATGCACAAACAGTAATTTCTCCGCATTGCAAGGTGCAATTCTGAAATTTTTTGCTTTTTCCTGCTCCTCTTAGCATGATAAAGAAGATTCAAAGAGAGTGAGATGCCAGCTCCTTTCATTCAGTCAGTAGCTTCAAACATTTCTGGTATATGAATAACATGATGTTTTTCAATGGCAAAAATCAATGAATATTGTAAATGCACAAACAGTAATTTCTCCGCATTGCAAGGTGCAATTCTGAAATTTTTTGCTTTTTCCTGCTCCTCTTAGCATGATAAAGAAGATTCAAAGAGAGTGAGATGCCAGCTCCTTTCATTCAGTCAGTAGCTACAATCATTTCTGGACGTTTTTCAATGGCAAAAATCAATGAATATTGTAAATGCACAAACAGTAATTTCTCCGCATTGCAAGGTGCAATTCTGAAATTTTTTGCTTTTTCCTGCTCCTCTTAGCATGATAAAGAAGATTCAAAGAGAGTGAGATGCCAGCTCCTTTCATTCAGTCAGTAGCTTCAAACATTTCTGGTATATGAATAACATGATGTTTTTCAATGGCAAAAATCAATGAATATTGTAAATGCACAAACAGTAATTTCTCCGCATTGCAAGGTGCAATTCTGAAATTTTTTGCTTTTTCCTGCTCCTCTTAGCATGATAAACAAGATTCAAAGAGAGTGAGATGCCAGCTCCTTTCATTCAGTCAGTAGCTTCAATCATTTCTGGACGTTTTTCAATGGCAAAAATCATTGAATATTGTAAATGCACAAACAGTAATTTCTCCGCATTGCAAGGTGCAATTCTGAAATTTTTTGCTTTTTCCTGCTCCTCTTAGCATGATAAAGAAGATTCAAAGAGAGTGAGATGCCAGCTCCTTTCATTCAGTCAGTAGCTTCAATCATTTCTGGAATATGAATAACATGATGTTTTTCAATGGCAAAAATCAATGAATATTGTAAATGCACAAACAGTAATTTCTCCGCATTGCAAGGTGCAATTCTGAAATTTTTTGCTTTTTTCTGCTCCTCTTAGCATGATAAAGAAGATTCAAAGAGAGTGAGATGCCAGCTCCTTTCATTCAGTCAGTAGCTTCAATCATTTCTGGACGTTTTTCAATGGCAAAAATCAATGAATATTGTAAATGCACAAACAGTAATTTCTCCGCATTGCAAGGTGCAATTCTGAAATTTTTTGCTTTTTCCTGCTCCTCTTAGCATGATAAACAAGATTCAAAGAGAGTGAGATGCCAGCTCCTTTCATTCAGTTAGTAGCTTCAATCATTTCTGGACGTTTTTCAATGGCAAAAATCAATGAATATTGTAAATGCACAAACAGTAATTTCTCCGCATTGCAAGGTGCAATTCTGAAATTTTTTGCTTTTTCCTGCTCCTCTTAGCATGATAAAGAAGATTCAAAGAGAGTGAGATGCCAGCTCCTTTCATTCAGTCAGTAGCTACAATCATTTCTGGATGTTTTTCAATGGCAAAAATCAATGAATATTGTAAATGCACAAACAGTAATTTCTCCGCATTGCAAGGTGCAATTCTGAAATTTTTTGCTTTTTCCTGCTCCTCTTAGCATGATAAAGAAGATTCAAAGAGAGTGAGATGCCAGCTCCTTTCATTCAGTCAGTAGCTTCAAACATTTCTGGTATATGAATAACATGATGTTTTTCAATGGCAAAAATCAATGAATATTGTAAATGCACAAACAGTAATTTCTCCGCATTGCAAGGTGCAATTCTGAAATTTTTTGCTTTTTCCTGCTCCTCTTAGCATGATAAAGAAGATTCAAAGAGAGTGAGATGCCAGCTCCTTTCATTCAGTCAGTAGCTTCAATCATTTCTGGACGTTTTTCAATGGCAAAAATCATTGAATATTGTAAATGCACAAACAGTAATTTCTCCGCATTGCAAGGTGCAATTCTGAAATTTTTTGCTTTTTCCTGCTCCTCTTAGCATGATAAAGAAGATTCAAAGAGAGTGAGATGCCAGCTCCTTTCATTCAGTCAGTAGCTTCAATCATTTCTGGAATATGAATAACATGATGTTTTTCAATGGCAAAAATCAATGAATATTGTAAATGCACAAACAGTAATTTCTCCGCATTGCAAGGTGCAATTCTGAAATTTTTTGCTTTTTCCTGCTCCTCTTAGCATGATAAAGAAGATTCAAAGAGAGTGAGATGCCAGCTCCTTTCATTCAGTCAGTAGCTTCAATCATTTCTGGACGTTTTTCAATGGCAAAAATCATTGAATATTGTAAATGCACAAACAGTAATTTCTCCGCATTGCAAGGTGCAATTCTGAAATTTTTTGCTTTTTCCTGCTCCTCTTAGCATGATAAAGAAGATTCAAAGAGAGTGAGATGCCAGCTCCTTTCATTCAGTCAGTAGCTTCAATCATTTCTGGTATATGAATAACATGATGTTTTTCAATGGCAAAAATCAATGAATATTGTAAATGCACAAACAGTAATTTCTCCTCATTGCAAGGTGCAATTCTGAAATTTTTTGCTTTTTCCTGCTCCTCTTAGCATGATAAAGAAGATTCAAAGAGAGTGAGATGCCAGCTCCTTTCATTCAGTCAGTAGCTTCAATCATTTCTGGACGTTTTTCAATGGCAAAAATCAATGAATATTGTAAATGCACAAACAGTAATTTCTCCGCATTGCAAGGTGCAATTCTGAAATTTTTTGCTTTTTCCTGCTCCTCTTAGCGTGATAAACAAGATTCAAAGAGAGTGAGATGCCAGCTCTTTTCATTCAGTCAGTAGCTTCAATCATTTCTGGACGTTTTTCAATGGCAAAAATCAATGAATATTGTAAATGCACAAACAGTAATTTCTCCGCATTGCAAGGTGCAATTCTGAAATTTTTTGCTTTTTCCTGCTCCTCTTAGCATGATAAAGAAGATTCAAAGAGAGTGAGATGCCAGCTCCTTTCATTCAGTCAGTAGCTTCAATCATTTCTGGACGTTTTTCAATGGCAAAAATCATTGAATATTGTAAATGCACAAACAGTAATTTCTCCGCATTGCAAGGTGCAATTCTGAAATTTTTTGCTTTTTCCTGCTCCTCTTAGCATGATAAAGAAGATTCAAAGAGAGTGAGATGCCAGCTCCTTTCATTCAGTCAGTAGCTTCAATCATTTCTGGAATATGAATAACATGATGTTTTTCAATGGCAAAAATCAATGAATATTGTAAATGCACAAACAGTAATTTCTCCGCATTGCAAGGTGCAATTCTGAAATTTTTTGCTTTTTCCTGCTCCTCTTAGCATGATAAAGAAGATTCAAAGAGAGTGAGATGCCAGCTCCTTTCATTCAGTCAGTAGCTTCAATCATTTCTGGACGTTTTTCAATGGCAAAAATCATTGAATATTGTAAATGCACAAACAGTAATTTCTCCGCATTGCAAGGTGCAATTCTGAAATTTTTTGCTTTTTCCTGCTCCTCTTAGCATGATAAAGAAGATTCAAAGAGAGTGAGATGCCAGCTCCTTTCATTCAGTCAGTAGCTTCAATCATTTCTGGTATATGAATAACATGATGTTTTTCAATGGCAAAAATCAATGAATATTGTAAATGCACAAACAGTAATTTCTCCGCATTGCAAGGTGCAATTCTGAAATTTTTTGCTTTTTCCTGCTCCTCTTAGCATGATAAAGAAGATTCAAAGAGAGTGAGATGCCAGCTCCTTTCATTCAGTCAGTAGCTTCAATCATTTCTGGACGTTTTTCAATGGCAAAAATCAATGAATATTGTAAATGCACAAACAGTAATTTCTCCGCATTGCAAGGTGCAATTCTGAAATTTTTTGCTTTTTCCTGCTCCTCTTAGCGTGATAAACAAGATTCAAAGAGAGTGAGATGCCAGCTCTTTTCATTCAGTCAGTAGCTTCAATCATTTCTGGACGTTTTTCAATGGCAAAAATCAATGAATATTGTAAATGCACAAACAGTAATTTCTCCGCATTGCAAGGTGCAATTCTGAAATTTTTTGCTTTTTCCTGCTCCTCTTAGCATGATAAAGAAGATTCAAAGAGAGTGAGATGCCAGCTCCTTTCATTCAGTCAGTAGCTTCAAACATTTCTGGTATATGAATAACATGATGTTTTTCAATGGCAAAAATCAATGAATATTGTAAATGCACAAACAGTAATTTCTCCGCATTGCAAGGTGCAATTCTGAAATTTTTTGCTTTTTCCTGCTCCTCTTAGCATGATAAAGAAGATTCAAAGAGAGTGAGATGCCAGCTCCTTTCATTCAGTCAGTAGTTTCAATGATTTCTGGACGTTTTTCAATGGCAAAAATCATTGAATATTGTAAATGCACAAACAGTAATTTCTCCGCATTGCAAGGTGCAATTCTGAAATTTTTTGCTTTTTCCTGCTCCTCTTAGCATGATAAAGAAGATTCAAAGAGAGTGAGATGCCAGCTCCTTTCATTCAGTCAGTAGCTTCAATCATTTCTGGAATATGAATAACATGATGTTTTTCAATGGCAAAAATCAATGAATATTGTAAATGCACAAACAGTAATTTCTCCGCATTGCAAGGTGCAATTCTGAAATTTTTTGCTTTTTCCTGCTCCTCTTAGCATGATAAAGAAGATTCAAAGAGAGTGAGATGCCAGCTCCTTTCATTCAGTCAGTAGCTTCAATCATTTCTGGAATATGAATAACATGTTTTTCAATGGCAAAAATCAATGAATATTGTAAATGCACAAACAGTAATTTCTCCGCATTGCAAGGTGTAATTCTGAAATTTTTTGCTTTTTCCTGCTCCTCTTAGCATGATAAAGAAGATTCAAAGAGAGTGAGATGCCAGCTCCTTTCATTCAGTCAGTAGCTTCAATCATTTCTGGTATATGAATAACATGATGTTTTTCAATGGCAAAAATCAATGAATATTGTAAATGCACAAACAGTAATTTCTCCGCATTGCAAGGTGCAATTCTGAAATTTTTTGTTTTCCTGCTCCTCTTAGCATGATAAAGAAGATTCAAAGAGAGTGAGATGCCAGCTCCTTTCATTCAGTCAGTAGCTTCAATCATTTCTGGACGTTTTTCAATGGCAAAAATCAATGAATATTGTAAATGCACAAACAGTAATTTCTCCGCATTGCAAGGTGCAATTCTGAAATTTTTTGCTTTTTCCTGCTCCTCTTAGCATGATAAAGAAGATTCAAAGAGAGTGAGATGCCAGCTCCTTTCATTCAGTCAGTAGCTTCAATCATTTCTGGACGTTTTTCAATGGCAAAAATCAATGAATATTGTAAATGCACAAACAGTAATTTCTCCGCATTGCAAGGTGCAATTCTGAATTTTTTTGCTTTTTCCTGCTCCTCTTAGCATGATAAAGAAGATTCAAAGAGAGTGAGATGCCAGCTCCTTTCATTCAGTCAGTAGCTTCAATCATTTCTGGACGTTTTTCAATGGCAAAAATAAATGAATATTGTAAATGCACAAACAGTAATTTCTCCGCATTGCAAGGTGCAATTCTGAAATTTTTTGCTTTTTCCTGCTCCTCTTAGCATGATAAAGAAGATTCAAAGAGAGTGAGATGCCAGCTCCTTTCATTCAGTCAGTAGCTTCAAACATTTCTGGTATATGAATAACATGATGTTTTTCAATGGCAAAAATCAATGAATATTGTAAATGCACAAACAGTAATTTCTCCGCATTGCAAGGTGCAATTCTGAAATTTTTTGCTTTTTCCTGCTCCTCTTAGCATGATAAAGAAGATTCAAAGAGAGTGAGATGCCAGCTCCTTTCATTCAGTCAGTAGCTTCAATCATTTCTGGACGTTTTTCAATGGCAAAAATCATTGAATATTGTAAATGCACAAACAATAATTTCTCCGCATTGCAAGGTGCAATTCTGAAATTTTTTGCTTTTTCCTGCTCCTCTTAGCATGATAAAGAAGATTCAAAGAGAGTGAGATGCCAGCTCCTTTCATTCAGTCAGTAGCTTCAATCATTTCTGGTATATGAATAACATGATGTTTTTCAATGGCAAAAATCAATGAATATTGTAAATGCACAAACAGTAATTTCTCCGCATTGCAAGGTGCAATTCTGAAATTTTTTGCTTTTTCCTGCTCCTCTTAGCATGATAAAGAAGATTCAAAGAGAGTGAGATGCCAGCTCCTTTCATTCAGTCAGTAGCTTCAATCATTTCTGGACGTTTTTCAATGGCAAAAATCATTGAATATTGTAAATGCACAAACAGTAATTTCTCCGCATTGCAAGGTGCAATTCTGAAATTTTTTGCTTTTTCCTGCTCCTCTTAGCATGATAAAGAAGATTCAAAGAGAGTGAGATGCCAGCTCCTTTCATTCAGTCAGTAGCTTCAATCATTTCTGGTATATGAATAACATGATGTTTTTCAATGGCAAAAATCAATGAATATTGTAAATGCACAAACAGTAATTTCTCCGCATTGCAAGGTGCAATTCTGAATTTTTTTGCTTTTTCCTGCTCCTCTTAGCATGATAAACAAGATTCAAAGAGAGTGAGATGCCAGCTCCTTTCATTCAGTCAGTAGCTTCAATCATTTCTGGACGTTTTTCAATGGCAAAAATCAATGAATATTGTAAATGCACAAACAGTAATTTCTCCGCATTGCAAGGTGCAATTCTGAAATTTTTTGCTTTTTTCTGCTCCTCTCAGCATGATAAAGAAGACTCAAAGAGAGTGAGATGCCAGCTCCTTTCATTCAGTCAGTAGCTTCAAACATTTCTGGTATATGAATAACATGATGTTTTTCAATGGCAAAAATCAATGAATATTGTAAATGCACAAACAGTAATTTCTCCGCATTGCAAGGTGCAATTCTGAAATTTTTTGCTTTTTCCTGCTCCTCTTAGCATGATAAAGAAGATTCAAAGAGAGTGAGATGCCAGCTCCTTTCATTCAGTCAGTAGCTTCAATCATTTCTGGACGTTTTTCAATGGCAAAAATCAATGAATATTGTAAATGCACAAACAGTAATTTCTCCGCATTGCAAGGTGCAATTCTGAAATTTTTTGCTTTTTCCTGCTCCTCTTAGCATGATAAACAAGATTCAAAGAGAGTGAGATGCCAGCTCCTTTCATTCAGTCAGTAGCTTCAATCATTTCTGGACGTTTTTCAATGGCAAAAATCAATGAATATTGTAAATGCACAAACAGTAATTTCTCCGCATTGCAAGGTGCAATTCTGAAATTTTTTGCTTTTTCCTGCTCCTCTTAGCATGATAAAGAAGATTCAAAGAGAGTGAGATGCCAGCTCCTTTCATTCAGTCAGTAGCTACAATCATTTCTGGACGTTTTTCAATGGCAAAAATCAATGAATATTGTAAATGCACAAACAGTAATTTCTCCGCATTGCAAGGTGCAATTCTGAAATTTTTTGCTTTTTCCTGCTCCTCTTAGCATGATAAAGAAGATTCAAAGAGAGTGAGATGCCAGCTCCTTTCATTCAGTCAGTAGCTTCAAACATTTCTGGTATATGAATAACATGATGTTTTTCAATGGCAAAAATCAATGAATATTGTAAATGCACAAACAGTAATTTCTCCGCATTGCAAGGTGCAATTCTGAAATTTTTTGCTTTTTCCTGCTCCTCTTAGCATGATAAAGAAGATTCAAAGAGAGTGAGAGGCCAGCTCCTTTCATTCAGTCAGTAGCTTCAATCATTTCTGGACGTTTTTCAATGGCAAAAATCATTGAATATTGTAAATGCACAAACAGTAATTTCTCCGCATTGCAAGGTGCAATTCTGAAATTTTTTGCTTTTTCCTGCTCCTCTTAGCATGATAAAGAAGATTCAAAGAGAGTGAGATGCCAGCTCCTTTCATTCAGTCAGTAGCTTCAATCATTTCTGGAATATGAATAACATGATGTTTTTCAATGGCAAAAATCAATGAATATTGTAAATGCACAAACAGTAATTTCTCCGCATTGCAAGGTGCAATTCTGAAATTTTTTGCTTTTTCCTGCTCCTCTTAGCATGATAAACAAGATTCAAAGAGAGTGAGATGCCAGCTCCTTTCATTCAGTCAGTAGCTTCAATCATTTCTGGACGTTTTTCAATGGCAAAAATCAATGAATATTGTAAATGCACAAACAGTAATTTCTCCGCATTGCAAGGTGCAATTCTGAAATTTTTTGCTTTTTCCTGCTCCTCTTAGCATGATAAAGAAGATTCAAAGAGAGTGAGATGCCAGCTCCTTTCATTCAGTCAGTAGCTACAATCATTTCTGGACGTTTTTCAATGGCAAAAATCAATGAATATTGTAAATGCACAAACAGTAATTTCTCCGCATTGCAAGGTGCAATTCTGAAATTTTTTGCTTTTTCCTGCTCCTCTTAGCATGATAAAGAAGATTCAAAGAGAGTGAGATGCCAGCTCCTTTCATTCAGTCAGTAGCTTCAAACATTTCTGGTATATGAATAACATGATGTTTTTCAATGGCAAAAATCAATGAATATTGTAAATGCACAAACAGTAATTTCTCCGCATTGCAAGGTGCAATTCTGAAATTTTTTGCTTTTTCCTGCTCCTCTTAGCATGATAAAGAAGATTCAAAGAGAGTGAGATGCCAGCTCCTTTCATTCAGTCAGTAGCTTCAATCATTTCTGGACGTTTTTCAATGGCAAAAATCATTGAATATTGTAAATGCACAAACAGTAATTTCTCCGCATTGCAAGGTGCAATTCTGAAATTTTTTGCTTTTTCCTGCTCCTCTTAGCATGATAAAGAAGATTCAAAGAGAGTGAGATGCCAGCTCCTTTCATTCAGTCAGTAGCTTCAATCATTTCTGGAATATGAATAACATGATGTTTTTCAATGGCAAAAATCAATGAATATTGTAAATGCACAAACAGTAATTTCTCCGCATTGCAAGGTGCAATTCTGAAATTTTTTGCTTTTTTCTGCTCCTCTTAGCATGATAAAGAAGATTCAAAGAGAGTGAGATGCCAGCTCCTTTCATTCAGTCAGTAGCTTCAATCATTTCTGGACGTTTTTCAATGGCAAAAATCAATGAATATTGTAAATGCACAAACAGTAATTTCTCCGCATTGCAAGGTGCAATTCTGAAATTTTTTGCTTTTTCCTGCTCCTCTTAGCATGATAAACAAGATTCAAAGAGAGTGAGATGCCAGCTCCTTTCATTCAGTCAGTAGCTTCAATCATTTCTGGACGTTTTTCAATGGCAAAAATCAATGAATATTGTAAATGCACAAACAGTAATTTCTCCGCATTGCAAGGTGCAATTCTGAAATTTTTTGCTTTTTCCTGCTCCTCTTAGCATGATAAAGAAGATTCAAAGAGAGTGAGATGCCAGCTCCTTTCATTCAGTCAGTAGCTACAATCATTTCTGGACTTTTTTCAATGGCAAAAATCAATGAATATTGTAAATGCACAAACAGTAATTTCTCCGCATTGCAAGGTGCAATTCTGAAATTTTTTGCTTTTTCCTGCTCCTCTTAGCATGATAAAGAAGATTCAAAGAGAGTGAGATGCCAGCTCCTTTCATTCAGTCAGTAGCTTCAAACATTTCTGGTATATGAATAACATGATGTTTTTCAATGGCAAAAATCAATGAATATTGTAAATGCACAAACAGTAATTTCTCCGCATTGCAAGGTGCAATTCTGAAATTTTTTGCTTTTTCCTGCTCCTCTTAGCATGATAAAGAAGATTCAAAGAGAGTGAGATGCCAGCTCCTTTCATTCAGTCAGTAGCTACAATCATTTCTGGACGTTTTTCAATGGCAAAAATCAATGAATATTGTAAATGCACAAACAGTAATTTCTCCGCATTGCAAGGTGCAATTCTGAAATTTTTTGCTTTTTCCTGCTCCTCTTAGCATGATAAAGAAGATTCAAAGAGAGTGAGATGCCAGCTCCTTTCATTCAGTCAGTAGCTTCAAACATTTCTGGTATATGAATAACATGATGTTTTTCAATGGCAAAAATCAATGAATATTGTAAATGCACAAACAGTAATTTCTCCGCATTGCAAGGTGCAATTCTGAAATTTTTTGCTTTTTCCTGCTCCTCTTAGCATGATAAACAAGATTCAAAGAGAGTGAGATGCCAGCTCCTTTCATTCAGTCAGTAGCTTCAATCATTTCTGGACGTTTTTCAATGGCAAAAATCATTGAATATTGTAAATGCACAAACAGTAATTTCTCCGCATTGCAAGGTGCAATTCTGAAATTTTTTGCTTTTTCCTGCTCCTCTTAGCATGATAAAGAAGATTCAAAGAGAGTGAGATGCCAGCTCCTTTCATTCAGTCAGTAGCTTCAATCATTTCTGGAATATGAATAACATGATGTTTTTCAATGGCAAAAATCAATGAATATTGTAAATGCACAAACAGTAATTTCTCCGCATTGCAAGGTGCAATTCTGAAATTTTTTGCTTTTTTCTGCTCCTCTTAGCATGATAAAGAAGATTCAAAGAGAGTGAGATGCCAGCTCCTTTCATTCAGTCAGTAGCTTCAATCATTTCTGGACGTTTTTCAATGGCAAAAATCAATGAATATTGTAAATGCACAAACAGTAATTTCTCCGCATTGCAAGGTGCAATTCTGAAATTTTTTGCTTTTTCCTGCTCCTCTTAGCATGATAAACAAGATTCAAAGAGAGTGAGATGCCAGCTCCTTTCATTCAGTCAGTAGCTTCAATCATTTCTGGACGTTTTTCAATGGCAAAAATCAATGAATATTGTAAATGCACAAACAGTAATTTCTCCGCATTGCAAGGTGCAATTCTGAATTTTTTTGCTTTTTCCTGCTCCTCTTAGCATGATAAAGAAGATTCAAAGAGAGTGAGATGCCAGCTCCTTTCATTCAGTCAGTAGCTACAATCATTTCTGGACGTATTTCAATGGCAAAAATCAATGAATATTGTAAATGCACAAACAGTAATTTCTCCGCATTGCAAGGTGCAATTCTGAAATTTTTTGCTTTTTCCTGCTCCTCTTAGCATGATAAAGAAGATTCAAAGAGAGTGAGATGCCAGCTCCTTTCATTCAGTCAGTAGCTTCAAACATTTCTGGTATATGAATAACATGATGTTTTTCAATGGCAAAAATCAATGAATATTGTAAATGCACAAACAGTAATTTCTCCGCATTGCAAGGTGCAATTCTGAAATTTTTTGCTTTTTCCTGCTCCTCTTAGCATGATAAAGAAGATTCAAAGAGAGTGAGATGCCAGCTCCTTTCATTCAGTCAGTAGCTTCAATCATTTCTGGACGTTTTTCAATGGCAAAAATCATTGAATATTGTAAATGCACAAACAGTAATTTCTCCGCATTGCAAGGTGCAATTCTGAAATTTTTTGCTTTTTCCTGCTCCTCTTAGCATGATAAAGAAGATTCAAAGAGAGTGAGATGCCAGCTCCTTTCATTCAGTCAGTAGCTTCAATCATTTCTGGTATATGAATAACATGATGTTTTTCAATGGCAAAAATCAATGAATATTGTAAATGCACAAACAGTAATTTCTCCGCATTGCAAGGTGCAATTCTGAAATTTTTTGCTTTTTCCTGCTCCTCTTAGCATGATAAAGAAGATTCAAAGAGAGTGAGATGCCAGCTCCTTTCATTCAGTCAGTAGCTTCAATCATTTCTGGACGTTTTTCAATGGCAAAAATCAATGAATATTGTAAATGCACAAACAGTAATTTCTCCGCATTGCAAGGTGCAATTCTGAAATTTTTTGCTTTTTCCTGCTCCTCTTAGCGTGATAAACAAGATTCAAAGAGAGTGAGATGCCAGCTCTTTTCATTCAGTCAGTAGCTTCAATCATTTCTGGACGTTTTTCAATGGCAAAAATCAATGAATATTGTAAATGCACAAACAGTAATTTCTCCGCATTGCAAGGTGCAATTCTGAAATTTTTTGCTTTTTCCTGCTCCTCTTAGCATGATAAAGAAGATTCAAAGAGAGTGAGATGCCAGCTCCTTTCATTCAGTCAGTAGCTTCAAACATTTCTGGTATATGAATAACATGATGTTTTTCAATGGCAAAAATCAATGAATATTGTAAATGCACAAACAGTAATTTCTCCGCATTGCAAGGTGCAATTCTGAAATTTTTTGCTTTTTCCTGCTCCTCTTAGCATGATAAAGAAGATTCAAAGAGAGTGAGATGCCAGCTCCTTTCATTCAGTCAGTAGTTTCAATCATTTCTGGACGTTTTTCAATGGCAAAAATCATTGAATATTGTAAATGCACAAACAGTAATTTCTCCGCATTGCAAGGTGCAATTCTGAAATTTTTTGCTTTTTCCTGCTCCTCTTAGCATGATAAAGAAGATTCAAAGAGAGTGAGATGCCAGCTCCTTTCATTCAGTCAGTAGCTTCAATCATTTCTGGAATATGAATAACATGATGTTTTTCAATGGCAAAAATCAATGAATATTGTAAATGCACAAACAGTAATTTCTCCGCATTGCAAGGTGCAATTCTGAAATTTTTTGCTTTTTCCTGCTCCTCTTAGCATGATAAAGAAGATTCAAAGAGAGTGAGATGCCAGCTCCTTTCATTCAGTCAGTAGCTTCAATCATTTCTGGAATATGAATAACATGTTTTTCAATGGCAAAAATCAATGAATATTGTAAATGCACAAACAGTAATTTCTCCGCATTGCAAGGTGCAATTCTGAAATTTTTTGCTTTTTCCTGCTCCTCTTAGCATGATAAAGAAGATTCAAAGAGAGTGAGATGCCAGCTCCTTTCATTCAGTCAGTAGCTTCAATCATTTCTGGTATATGAATAACATGATGTTTTTCAATGGCAAAAATCAATGAATATTGTAAATGCACAAACAGTAATTTCTCCGCATTGCAAGGTGCAATTCTGAAATTTTTTGTTTTCCTGCTCCTCTTAGCATGATAAAGAAGATTCAAAGAGAGTGAGATGCCAGCTCCTTTCATTCAGTCAGTAGCTTCAATCATTTCTGGACGTTTTTCAATGGCAAAAATCAATGAATATTGTAAATGCACAAACAGTAATTTCTCCGCATTGCAACGTGCAATTCTGAAATTTTTTGCTTTTTCCTGCTCCTCTTAGCATGATAAAGAAGATTCAAAGAGAGTGAGATGCCAGCTCCTTTCATTCAGTCAGTAGCTTCCATCATTTCTGGACGTTTTTCAATGGCAAAAATCAATGAATATTGTAAATGCACAAACAGTAATTTCTCCGCATTGCAAGGTGCAATTCTGAATTTTTTTGCTTTTTCCTGCTCCTCTTAGCATGATAAAGAAGATTCAAAGAGAGTGAGATGCCAGCTCCTTTCATTCAGTCAGTAGCTTCAATCATTTCTGGACGTTTTTCAATGGCAAAAATAAATGAATATTGTAAATGCACAAACAGTAATTTCTCCGCATTGCAAGGTGCAATTCTGAAATTTTTTGCTTTTTCCTGCTCCTCTTAGCATGATAAAGAAGATTCAAAGAGAGTGAGATGCCAGCTCCTTTCATTCAGTCAGTAGCTTCAAACATTTCTGGTATATGAATAACATGATGTTTTTCAATGGCAAAAATCAATGAATATTGTAAATGCACAAACAGTAATTTCTCCGCATTGCAAGGTGCAATTCTGAAATTTTTTGCTTTTTCCTGCTCCTCTTAGCATGATAAAGAAGATTCAAAGAGAGTGAGATGCCAGCTCCTTTCATTCAGTCAGTAGCTTCAATCATTTCTGGACGTTTTTCAATGGCAAAAATCATTGAATATTGTAAATGCACAAACAATAATTTCTCCGCATTGCAAGGTGCAATTCTGAAATTTTTTGCTTTTTCCTGCTCCTCTTAGCATGATAAAGAAGATTCAAAGAGAGTGAGATGCCAGCTCCTTTCATTCAGTCAGTAGCTTCAATCATTTCTGGTATATGAATAACATGATGTTTTTCAATGGCAAAAATCAATGAATATTGTAAATGCACAAACAGTAATTTCTCCGCATTGCAAGGTGCAATTCTGAAATTTTTTGCTTTTTCCTGCTCCTCTTAGCATGATAAAGAAGATTCAAAGAGAGTGAGATGCCAGCTCCTTTCATTCAGTCAGTAGCTTCAATCATTTCTGGACGTTTTTCAATGGCAAAAATCATTGAATATTGTAAATGCACAAACAGTAATTTCTCCGCATTGCAAGGTGCAATTCTGAAATTTTTTGCTTTTTCCTGCTCCTCTTAGCATGATAAAGAAGATTCAAAGAGAGTGAGATGCCAGCTCCTTTCATTCAGTCAGTAGCTTCAATCATTTCTGGTATATGAATAACATGATGTTTTTCAATGGCAAAAATCAATGAATATTGTAAATGCACAAACAGTAATTTCTCCGCATTGCAAGGTGCAATTCTGAATTTTTTTGCTTTTTCCTGCTCCTCTTAGCATGATAAACAAGATTCAAAGAGAGTGAGATGCCAGCTCCTTTCATTCAGTCAGTAGCTTCAATCATTTCTGGACGTTTTTCAATGGCAAAAATCAATGAATATTGTAAATGCACAAACAGTAATTTCTCCGCATTGCAAGGTGCAATTCTGAAATTTTTTGCTTTTTTCTGCTCCTCTCAGCATGATAAAGAAGACTCAAAGAGAGTGAGATGCCCAGCTCCTTTCATTCAGTCAGTAGCTTCAAACATTTCTGGTATATGAATAACATGATGTTTTTCAATGGCAAAAATCAATGAATATTGTAAATGCACAAACAGTAATTTCTCCGCATTGCAAGGTGCAATTCTGAAATTTTTTGCTTTTTCCTGCTCCTCTTAGCATGATAAAGAAGATTCAAAGAGAGTGAGATGCCAGCTCCTTTCATTCAGTCAGTAGCTTCAATCATTTCTGGACGTTTTTCAATGGCAAAAATCAATGAATATTGTAAATGCACAAACAGTAATTTCTCCGCATTGCAAGGTGCAATTCTGAAATTTTTTGCTTTTTCCTGCTCCTCTTAGCATGATAAACAAGATTCAAAGAGAGTGAGATGCCAGCTCCTTTCATTCAGTCAGTAGCTTCAATCATTTCTGGACGTTTTTCAATGGCAAAAATCAATGAATATTGTAAATGCACAAACAGTAATTTCTCCGCATTGCAAGGTGCAATTCTGAAATTTTTTGCTTTTTCCTGCTCCTCTTAGCATGATAAAGAAGATTCAAAGAGAGTGAGATGCCAGCTCCTTTCATTCAGTCAGTAGCTACAATCATTTCTGGACGTTTTTCAATGGCAAAAATCAATGAATATTGTAAATGCACAAACAGTAATTTCTCCGCATTGCAAGGTGCAATTCTGAAATTTTTTGCTTTTTCCTGCTCCTCTTAGCATGATAAAGAAGATTCAAAGAGAGTGAGATGCCAGCTCCTTTCATTCAGTCAGTAGCTTCAAACATTTCTGGTATATGAATAACATGATGTTTTTCAATGGCAAAAATCAATGAATATTGTAAATGCACAAACAGTAATTTCTCCGCATTGCAAGGTGCAATTCTGAAATTTTTTGCTTTTTCCTGCTCCTCTTAGCATGATAAAGAAGATTCAAAGAGAGTGAGAGGCCAGCTCCTTTCATTCAGTCAGTAGCTTCAATCATTTCTGGACGTTTTTCAATGGCAAAAATCATTGAATATTGTAAATGCACAAACAGTAATTTCTCCGCATTGCAAGGTGCAATTCTGAAATTTTTTGCTTTTTCCTGCTCCTCTTAGCATGATAAAGAAGATTCAAAGAGAGTGAGATGCCAGCTCCTTTCATTCAGTCAGTAGCTTCAATCATTTCTGGAATATGAATAACATGATGTTTTCAATGGCAAAAATCAATGAATATTGTAAATGCACAAACAGTAATTTCTCCGCATTGCAAGGTGCAATTCTGAAATTTTTTGCTTTTTCCTGCTCCTCTTAGCATGATAAACAAGATTCAAAGAGAGTGAGATGCCAGCTCCTTTCATTCAGTCAGTAGCTTCAATCATTTCTGGACGTTTTTCAATGGCAAAAATCAATGAATATTGTAAATGCACAAACAGTAATTTCTCCGCATTGCAAGGTGCAATTCTGAAATTTTTTGCTTTTTCCTGCTCCTCTTAGCATGATAAAGAAGATTCAAAGAGAGTGAGATGCCAGCTCCTTTCATTCAGTCAGTAGCTACAATCATTTCTGGACGTTTTTCAATGGCAAAAATCAATGAATATTGTAAATGCACAAACAGTAATTTCTCCGCATTGCAAGGTGCAATTCTGAAATTTTTTGCTTTTTCCTGCTCCTCTTAGCATGATAAAGAAGATTCAAAGAGAGTGAGATGCCAGCTCCTTTCATTCAGTCAGTAGCTTCAAACATTTCTGGTATATGAATAACATGATGTTTTTCAATGGCAAAAATCAATGAATATTGTAAATGCACAAACAGTAATTTCTCCGCATTGCAAGGTGCAATTCTGAAATTTTTTGCTTTTTCCTGCTCCTCTTAGCATGATAAAGAAGATTCAAAGAGAGTGAGATGCAAGCTCCTTTCATTCAGTCAGTAGCTTCAATCATTTCTGGACGTTTTTCAATGGCAAAAATCATTGAATATTGTAAATGCACAAACAGTAATTTCTCCGCATTGCAAGGTGCAATTCTGAAATTTTTTGCTTTTTCCTGCTCCTCTTAGCATGATAAAGAAGATTCAAAGAGAGTGAGATGCCAGCTCCTTTCATTCAGTCAGTAGCTTCAATCATTTCTGGAATATGAATAACATGATGTTTTTCAATGGCAAAAATCAATGAATATTGTAAATGCACAAACAGTAATTTCTCCGCATTGCAAGGTGCAATTCTGAAATTTTTTGCTTTTTTCTGCTCCTCTTAGCATGATAAAGAAGATTCAAAGAGAGTGAGATGCCAGCTCCTTTCATTCAGTCAGTAGCTTCAATCATTTCTGGACGTTTTTCAATGGCAAAAATCAATGAATATTGTAAATGCACAAACAGTAATTTCTCCGCATTGCAAGGTGCAATTCTGAAATTTTTTGCTTTTTCCTGCTCCTCTTAGCATGATAAACAAGATTCAAAGAGAGTGAGATGCCAGCTCCTTTCATTCAGTCAGTAGCTTCAATCATTTCTGGACGTTTTTCAATGGCAAAAATCAATGAATATTGTAAATGCACAAACAGTAATTTCTCCGCATTGCAAGGTGCAATTCTGAAATTTTTTGCTTTTTCCTGCTCCTCTTAGCATGATAAAGAAGATTCAAAGAGAGTGAGATGCCAGCTCCTTTCATTCAGTCAGTAGCTACAATCATTTCTGGACTTTTTTCAATGGCAAAAATCAATGAATATTGTAAATGCACAAACAGTAATTTCTCCGCATTGCAAGGTGCAATTCTGAAATTTTTTGCTTTTTCCTGCTCCTCTTAGCATGATAAAGAAGATTCAAAGAGAGTGAGATGCCAGCTCCTTTCATTCAGTCAGTAGCTTCAAACATTTCTGGTATATGAATAACATGATGTTTTTCAATGGCAAAAATCAATGAATATTGTAAATGCACAAACAGTAATTTCTCCGCATTGCAAGGTGCAATTCTGAAATTTTTTGCTTTTTCCTGCTCCTCTTAGCATGATAAAGAAGATTCAAAGAGAGTGAGATGCCAGCTCCTTTCATTCAGTCAGTAGCTACAATCATTTCTGGACGTTTTTCAATGGCAAAAATCAATGAATATTGTAAATGCACAAACAGTAATTTCTCCGCATTGCAAGGTGCAATTCTGAAATTTTTTGCTTTTTCCTGCTCCTCTTAGCATGATAAAGAAGATTCAAAGAGAGTGAGATGCCAGCTCCTTTCATTCAGTCAGTAGCTTCAAACATTTCTGGTATATGAATAACATGATGTTTTTCAATGGCAAAAATCAATGAATATTGTAAATGCACAAACAGTAATTTCTCCGCATTGCAAGGTGCAATTCTGAAATTTTTTGCTTTTTCCTGCTCCTCTTAGCATGATAAACAAGATTCAAAGAGAGTGAGATGCCAGCTCCTTTCATTCAGTCAGTAGCTTCAATCATTTCTGGACGTTTTTCAATGGCAAAAATCATTGAATATTGTAAATGCACAAACAGTAATTTCTCCGCATTGCAAGGTGCAATTCTGAAATTTTTTGCTTTTTCCTGCTCCTCTTAGCATGATAAAGAAGATTCAAAGAGAGTGAGATGCCAGCTCCTTTCATTCAGTCAGTAGCTTCAATCATTTCTGGAATATGAATAACATGATGTTTTTCAATGGCAAAAATCAATGAATATTGTAAATGCACAAACAGTAATTTCTCCGCATTGCAAGGTGCAATTCTGAAATTTTTTGCTTTTTCTGCTCCTCTTAGCATGATAAA
Organism: Phyllobates terribilis; assembly: GCF_046119375.1. NCBI lineage: Eukaryota > Metazoa > Chordata > Amphibia > Anura > Dendrobatidae > Phyllobates > Phyllobates terribilis. Next base: position 229,525 of record NW_027364335.1, read on the forward strand.
GAAGATTCAAAGAGAGTGAGATGCCAGCTCCTTTCATTCAGTCAGTAGCTTCAATCATTTCTGGACGTTTTTCAATGGCAAAAATCAATGAATATTGTAAATGCACAAACAGTAATTTCTCCGCATTGCAAGGTGCAATTCTGAAATTTTTTGCTTTTTCCTGCTCCTCTTAGCATGATAAACAAGATTCAAAGAGAGTGAGATGCCAGCTCCTTTCATTCAGTCAGTAGCTTCAATCATTTCTGGACGTTTTTCAATGGCAAAAATCAATGAATATTGTAAATGCACAAACAGTAATTTCTCCGCATTGCAAGGTGCAATTCTGAATTTTTTTGCTTTTTCCTGCTCCTCTTAGCATGATAAAGAAGATTCAAAGAGAGTGAGATGCCAGCTCCTTTCATTCAGTCAGTAGCTACAATCATTTCTGGACGTTTTTCAATGGCAAAAATCAATGAATATTGTAAATGCACAAACAGTAATTTCTCCGCATTGCAAGGTGCAATTCTGAAATTTTTTGCTTTTTCCTGCTCCTCTTAGCATGATAAAGAAGATTCAAAGAGAGTGAGATGCCAGCTCCTTTCATTCAGTCAGTAGCTTCAAACATTTCTGGTATATGAATAACATGATGTTTTTCAATGGCAAAAATCAATGAATATTGTAAATGCACAAACAGTAATTTCTCCGCATTGCAAGGTGCAATTCTGAAATTTTTTGCTTTTTCCTGCTCCTCTTAGCATGATAAAGAAGATTCAAAGAGAGTGAGATGCCAGCTCCTTTCATTCAGTCAGTAGCTTCAATCATTTCTGGACGTTTTTCAATGGCAAAAATCATTGAATATTGTAAATGCACAAACAGTAATTTCTCCGCATTGCAAGGTGCAATTCTGAAATTTTTTGCTTTTTCCTGCTCCTCTTAGCATGATAAAGAAGATTCAAAGAGAGTGAGATGCCAGCTCCTTTCATTCAGTCAGTAGCTTCAATCATTTCTGGACGTTTTTCAATGGCAAAAATCATTGAATATTGTAAATGCACAAACAGTAATTTCTCCGCATTGCAAGGTGCAATTCTGAAATTTTTTGCTTTTTCCTGCTCCTCTTAGCATGATAAAGAAGATTCAAAGAGAGTGAGATGCCAGCTCCTTTCATTCAGTCAGTAGCTTCAATCATTTCTGGTATATGAATAACATGATGTTTTTCAATGGCAAAAATCAATGAATATTGTAAATGCACAAACAGTAATTTCTCCGCATTGCAAGGTGCAATTCTGAAATTTTTTGCTTTTTCCTGCTCCTCTTAGCATGATAAAGAAGATTCAAAGAGAGTGAGATGCCAGCTCCTTTCATTCAGTCAGTAGCTTCAATCATTTCTGGACGTTTTTCAATGGCAAAAATCAATGAATATTGTAAATGCACAAACAGTAATTTCTCCGCATTGCAAGGTGCAATTCTGAAATTTTTTGCTTTTTCCTGCTCCTCTTAGCATGATAAAGAAGATTCAAAGAGAGTGAGATGCCAGCTCCTTTCATTCAGTCAGTAGCTTCAATCATTTCTGGACGTTTTTCAATGGCAAAAATCATTGAATATTGTAAATGCACAAACAGTAATTTCTCCGCATTGCAAGGTGCAATTCTGAAATTTTTTGCTTTTTCCTGCTCCTCTTAGCATGATAAAGAAGATTCAAAGAGAGTGAGATGCCAGCTCCTTTCATTCAGTCAGTAGCTTCAATCATTTCTGGTATATGAATAACATGATGTTTTTCAATGGCAAAAATCAATGAATATTGTAAATGCACAAACAGTAATTTCTCCGCATTGCAAGGTGCAATTCTGAAATTTTTTGCTTTTTCCTGCTCCTCTTAGCATGATAAAGAAGATTCAAAGAGAGTGAGATGCCAGCTCCTTTCATTCAGTCAGTAGCTTCAATCATTTCTGGACGTTTTTCAATGGCAAAAATCAATGAATATTGTAAATGCACAAACAGTAATTTCTCCGCATTGCAAGGTGCAATTCTGAAATGTTTTGCTTTTTCCTGCTCCTCTTAGCATGATAAAGAAGATTCAAAGAGAGTGAGATGCCAGCTCCTTTCATTCAGTCAGTAGCTTCAAACATTTCTGGTATATGAATAACATGATGTTTTTCAATGGCAAAAATCAATGAATATTGTAAATGCACAAACAGTAATTTCTCCGCATTGCAAGGTGCAATTCTGAAATTTTTTGCTTTTTCCTGCTCCTCTTAGCATGATAAACAAGATTCAAAGAGAGTGAGATGCCAGCTCCTTTCATTCAGTCAGTAGCTTCAATCATTTCTGGACGTTTTTCAATGGCAAAAATCATTGAATATTGTAAATGCACAAACAGTAATTTCTCCGCATTGCAAGGTGCAATTCTGAAATTTTTTGCTTTTTCCTGCTCCTCTTAGCATGATAAAGAAGATTCAAAGAGAGTGAGATGCCAGCTCCTTTCATTCAGTCAGTAGCTTCAATCATTTCTGGAATATGAATAACATGATGTTTTTCAATGGCAAAAATCAATGAATATTGTAAATGCACAAACAGTAATTTCTCCGCATTGCAAGGTGCAATTCTGAAATTTTTTGCTTTTTTCTGCTCCTCTTAGCATGATAAAGAAGATTCAAAGAGAGTGAGATGCCAGCTCCTTTCATTCAGTCAGTAGCTTCAATCATTTCTGGACGTTTTTCAATGGCAAAAATCAATGAATATTGTAAATGCACAAACAGTAATTTCTCCGCATTGCAAGGTGCAATTCTGAAATTTTTTGCTTTTTCCTGCTCCTCTTAGCATGATAAACAAGATTCAAAGAGAGTGAGATGCCAGCTCCTTTCATTCAGTCAGTAGCTTCAATCATTTCTGGACGTTTTTCAATGGCAAAAATCAATGAATATTGTAAATGCACAAACAGTAATTTCTCCGCATTGCAAGGTGCAATTCTGAATTTTTTTGCTTTTTCCTGCTCCTCTTAGCATGATAAAGAAGATTCAAAGAGAGTGAGATGCCAGCTCCTTTCATTCAGTCAGTAGCTACAATCATTTCTGGACGTTTTTCAATGGCAAAAATCAATGAATATTGTAAATGCACAAACAGTAATTTCTCCGCATTGCAAGGTGCAATTCTGAAATTTTTTGCTTTTTCCTGCTCCTCTTAGCATGATAAAGAAGATTCAAAGAGAGTGAGATGCCAGCTCCTTTCATTCAGTCAGTAGCTTCAAACATTTCTGGTATATGAATAACATGATGTTTTTCAATGGCAAAAATCAATGAATATTGTAAATGCACAAACAGTAATTTCTCCGCATTGCAAGGTGCAATTCTGAAATTTTTTGCTTTTTCCTGCTCCTCTTAGCATGATAAAGAAGATTCAAAGAGAGTGAGATGCCAGCTCCTTTCATTCAGTCAGTAGCTTCAATCATTTCTGGACGTTTTTCAATGGCAAAAATCATTGAATATTGTAAATGCACAAACAGTAATTTCTCCGCATTGCAAGGTGCAATTCTGAAATTTTTTGCTTTTTCCTGCTCCTCTTAGCATGATAAAGAAGATTCAAAGAGAGTGAGATGCCAGCTCCTTTCATTCAGTCAGTAGCTTCAATCATTTCTGGACGTTTTTCAATGGCAAAAATCATTGAATATTGTAAATGCACAAACAGTAATTTCTCCGCATTGCAAGGTGCAATTCTGAAATTTTTTGCTTTTTCCTGCTCCTCTTAGCATGATAAAGAAGATTCAAAGAGAGTGAGATGCCAGCTCCTTTCATTCAGTCAGTAGCTTCAATCATTTCTGGTATATGAATAACATGATGTTTTTCAATGGCAAAAATCAATGAATATTGTAAATGCACAAACAGTAATTTCTCCGCATTGCAAGGTGCAATTCTGAAATTTTTTGCTTTTTCCTGCTCCTCTTAGCATGATAAAGAAGATTCAAAGAGAGTGAGATGCCAGCTCCTTTCATTCAGTCAGTAGCTTCAATCATTTCTGGACGTTTTTCAATGGCAAAAATCAATGAATATTGTAAATGCACAAACAGTAATTTCTCCGCATTGCAAGGTGCAATTCTGAAATTTTTTGCTTTTTCCTGCTCCTCTTAGCATGATAAAGAAGATTCAAAGAGAGTGAGATGCCAGCTCCTTTCATTCAGTCAGTAGCTTCAAACATTTCTGGTATATGAATAACATGATGTTTTTCAATGGCAAAAATCAATGAATATTGTAAATGCACAAACAGTAATTTCTCCGCATTGCAAGGTGCAATTCTGAAATTTTTTGCTTTTTCCTGCTCCTCTTAGCATGATAAACAAGATTCAAAGAGAGTGAGATGCCAGCTCCTTTCATTCAGTCAGTAGCTTCAATCATTTCTGGACGTTTTTCAATGGCAAAAATCATTGAATATTGTAAATGCACAAACAGTAATTTCTCCGCATTGCAAGGTGCAATTCTGAAATTTTTTGCTTTTTCCTGCTCCTCTTAGCATGATAAAGAAGATTCAAAGAGAGTGAGATGCCAGCTCCTTTCATTCAGTCAGTAGCTTCAATCATTTCTGGAATATGAATAACATGATGTTTTTCAATGGCAAAAATCAATGAATATTGTAAATGCACAAACAGTAATTTCTCCGCATTGCAAGGTGCAATTCTGAAATTTTTTGCTTTTTCCTGCTCCTCTTAGCATGATAAAGAAGATTCAAAGAGAGTGAGATGCCAGCTCCTTTCATTCAGTCAGTAGCTTCAATCATTTCTGGTATATGAATAACATGATGTTTTTCAATGGCAAAAATCAATGAATATTGTAAATGCACAAACAGTAATTTCTCCGCATTGCAAGGTGCAATTCTGAAATTTTTTGCTTTTTCCTGCTCCTCTTAGCATGATAAAGAAGATTCAAAGAGAGTGAGATGCCAGCTCCTTTCATTCAGTCAGTAGCTTCAATCATTTCTGGAATATGAATAACATGATGTTTTTCAATGGCAAAAATCAATGAATATTGTAAATGCACAAACAGTAATTTCTCCGCATTGCAAGGTGCAATTCTGAAATTTTTTGCTTTTTCCTGCTCCTCTTAGCATGATAAAGAAGATTCAAAGAGAGTGAGATGCCAGCTCCTTTCATTCAGTCAGTAGCTTCAATCATTTCTGGTATATGAATAACATGATGTTTTTCAATGGCAAAAATCAATGAATATTGTAAATGCACAAACAGTAATTTCTCCGCATTGCAAGGTGCAATTCTGAAATTTTTTGCTTTTTCCTGCTCCTCTTAGCATGATAAAGAAGATTCAAAGAGAGTGAGATGCCAGCTCCTTTCATTCAGTCAGTAGCTTCAATCATTTCTGGTATATGAATAACATGATGTTTTTCAATGGCAAAAATCAATGAATATTGTAAATGCACAAACAGTAATTTCTCCGCATTGCAAGGTGCAATTCTGAAATTTTTTGCTTTTTCCTGCTCCTCTTAGCATGATAAAGAAGATTCAAAGAGAGTGAGATGCCAGCTCCTTTCATTCAGTCAGTAGCTTCAATCATTTCTGGACGTTTTTCAATGGCAAAAATCAATGAATATTGTAAATGCACAAACAGTAATTTCTCCGCATTGCAAGGTGCAATTCTGAAATTTTTTGCTTTTTCCTGCTCCTCTTAGCATGATAAAGAAGATTCAAAGAGAGTGAGATGCCAGCTCCTTTCATTCAGTCAGTAGCTTCAAACATTTCTGGTATATGAATAACATGATGTTTTTCAATGGCAAAAATCAATGAATATTGTAAATGCACAAACAGTAATTTCTCCGCATTGCAAGGTGCAATTCTGAAATTTTTTGCTTTTTCCTGCTCCTCTTAGCATGATAAAGAAGATTCAAAGAGAGTGAGATGCCAGCTCCTTTCATTCAGTCAGTAGCTACAATCATTTCTGGACGTTTTTCAATGGCAAAAATCAATGAATATTGTAAATGCACAAACAGTAATTTCTCCGCATTGCAAGGTGCAATTCTGAAATTTTTTGCTTTTTCCTGCTCCTCTTAGCATGATAAAGAAGATTCAAAGAGAGTGAGATGCCAGCTCCTTTCATTCAGTCAGTAGCTTCAAACATTTCTGGTATATGAATAACATGATGTTTTTCAATGGCAAAAATCAATGAATATTGTAAATGCACAAACAGTAATTTCTCCGCATTGCAAGGTGCAATTCTGAAATTTTTTGCTTTTTCCTGCTCCTCTTAGCATGATAAACAAGATTCAAAGAGAGTGAGATGCCAGCTCCTTTCATTCAGTCAGTAGCTTCAATCATTTCTGGACGTTTTTCAATGGCAAAAATCATTGAATATTGTAAATGCACAAACAGTAATTTCTCCGCATTGCAAGGTGCAATTCTGAAATTTTTTGCTTTTTCCTGCTCCTCTTAGCATGATAAAGAAGATTCAAAGAGAGTGAGATGCCAGCTCCTTTCATTCAGTCAGTAGCTTCAATCATTTCTGGAATATGAATAACATGATGTTTTTCAATGGCAAAAATCAATGAATATTGTAAATGCACAAACAGTAATTTCTCCGCATTGCAAGGTGCAATTCTGAAATTTTTTGCTTTTTTCTGCTCCTCTTAGCATGATAAAGAAGATTCAAAGAGAGTGAGATGCCAGCTCCTTTCATTCAGTCAGTAGCTTCAATCATTTCTGGACGTTTTTCAATGGCAAAAATCAATGAATATTGTAAATGCACAAACAGTAATTTCTCCGCATTGCAAGGTGCAATTCTGAAATTTTTTGCTTTTTCCTGCTCCTCTTAGCATGATAAACAAGATTCAAAGAGAGTGAGATGCCAGCTCCTTTCATTCAGTCAGTAGCTTCAATCATTTCTGGACGTTTTTCAATGGCAAAAATCAATGAATATTGTAAATGCACAAACAGTAATTTCTCCGCATTGCAAGGTGCAATTCTGAAATTTTTTGCTTTTTCCTGCTCCTCTTAGCATGATAAAAAAGATTCAAAGAGAGTGAGATGCCAGCTCCTTTCATTCAGTCAGTAGCTTCAAACATTTCTGGTATATGAATAACATGATGTTTTTCAATGGCAAAAATCAATGAATATTGTAGATGCACAAACAGTAATTTCTCCGCATTGCAAGGTGCAATTCTGAAATTTTTTGCTTTTTCCTGCTCCTCTTAGCATGATAAAGAAGATTCAAAGAGAGTGAGATGCCAGCTCCTTTCATTCAGTCAGTAGCTTCAATCATTTCTGGACGTTTTTCAATGGCAAAAATCATTGAATATTGTAAATGCACAAACAGTAATTTCTCCGCATTGCAAGGTGCAATTCTGAAATTTTTTGCTTTTTCCTGCTCATCTTAGCATGATAAAGAAGATTCAAAGAGAGTGAGATGCCAGCTCCTTTCATTCAGTCAGTAGCTTCAATCATTTCTGGTATATGAATAACATGATGTTTTTCAATAGCAAAAATCAATGAATATTGTAAATGCACAAACAGTAATTTCTCCGCATTGCAAGGTGCAATTCTGAAATTTTTTGCTTTTTCCTGCTCCTCTTAGCATGATAAAGAAGATTTAAAGAGAATGAGATGCCAGCTCCTTTCATTCAGTCAGTAGCTTCAATCATTTCTGGACGTTTTTCAATGGCAAAAATCAATGAATATTGTAAATGCACAAACAGTAATTTCTCCGCATTGCAAGGTGCAATTCTGAAATTTTTTGCTTTTTCCTGCTCCTCTTAGCATGATAAACAAGATTCAAAGAGAGTGAGATGCCAGCTCCTTTCATTTAGTCAGTAGCTTCAATCATTTCTGGACGTTTTTCAATGGCAAAAATCAATGAATATTGTAAATGCACAAACAGTAATTTCTCCGCATTGCAAGGTGCAATTCTGAAATTTTTTGCTTTTTCCTGCTCCTCTTAGCATGATAAAGAAGATTCAAAGAGAGTGAGATGCCAGCTCCTTTCATTCAGTCAGTAGCTTCAATCATTTCTGGACGTTTTTCAATGGCAAAAATCAATGAATATTGTAAATGCACAAACAGTAATTTCTCCGCATTGCAAGGTGCAATTCTGAAATTTTTTGCTTTTTCCTGCTCCTCAGCATGATAAACAAGATTCAAAGAGAGTGAGATGCCAGCTCCTTTCATTCAGTCAGTAGCTTCAATCATTTCTGGACGTTTTTCAATGGCAAAAATCAATGAATATTGTAAATGCACAAACAGTAATTTCTCCGCATTGCAAGGTGCAATTCTGAAATTTTTTGCTTTTTCCTGCTCCTCTTAGCATGATAAAGAAGATTCAAAGAGAGTGAGATGCCAGCTCCTTTCATTCAGTCAGTAGCTTCAATCATTTCTGGACGTTTTTCAATGGCAAAAATCAATGAATATTGTAAATGCACAAACAGTAATTTCTCCGCATTGCAAGGTGCAATTCTGAAATTTTTTGCTTTTTCCTGCTCCTCTTAGCATGATAAAGAAGATTCAAAGAGAGTGAGATGCCAGCTCCTTTCATTCAGTCAGTAGCTTCAATCATTTCTGGACGTTTTTCAATGGCAAAAATCAATGAATATTGTAAATGCACAAACAGTAATTTCTCCGCATTGCAAGGTGCAATTCTGAAATTTTTTGCTTTTTCCTGCTCCTCTTAGCATGATAAAGAAGATTCAAAGAGAATGAGATGCCAGCTCCTTTCATTCAGTCAGTAGCTTCAATCATTTCTGGTATATGAATAACATGATGTTTTTCAATGGCAAAAATCAATGAATATTGTAAATGCACAAACAGTAATTTCTCCGCATTGCAAGGTGCAATTCTGAAATTTTTTGCTTTTTCCTGCTCCTCTTAGCATGATAAAGAAGATTCAAAGAGAGTGAGATGCCAGCTCCTTTCATTCAGTTAGTAGCTTCAATCATTTCTGGACGTTTTTCAATGGCAAAAATCAATGAATATTGTAAATGCACAAACAGTAATTTCTCCACATTGCAAGGTGCAATTCTGAAATTTTTTGCTTTTTCCTGCTCCTCTTAGCATGATAAACAAGATTCAAAGAGAGTGAGATGCCAGCTCCTTTCATTCAGTCAGTAGCTTCAATCATTTCTGGACGTTTTTCAATGGCAAAAATCATTGAATATTGTAAATGCACAAACAGTAATTTCTCCGCATTGCAAGGTGCAATTCTGAAATTTTTTGCTTTTTCCTGCTCCTCTTAGCATGATAAAGAAGATTCAAAGAGAGTGAGATGCCAGCTCCTTTCATTCAGTCAGTAGCTTCAATCATTTCTGGAATATGAATAACATGATGTTTTTCAATGGCAAAAATCAATGAATATTGTAAATGCACAAACAGTAATTTCTCCGCATTGCAAGGTGCAATTCTGAAATTTTTTGCTTTTTTCTGCTCCTCTTAGCATGATAAAGAAGATTCAAAGAGAGTGAGATGCCAGCTCCTTTCATTCAGTCAGTAGCTTCAATCATTTCTGGACGTTTTTCAATGGCAAAAATCAATGAATATTGTAAATGCACAAACAGTAATTTCTCCGCATTGCAAGGTGCAATTCTGAAATTTTTTGCTTTTTCCTGCTCCTCTTAGCATGATAAACAAGATTCAAAGAGAGTGAGATGCCAGCTCCTTTCATTCAGTCAGTAGCTTCAATCATTTCTGGACGTTTTTCAATGGCAAAAATCAATGAATATTGTAAATGCACAAACAGTAATTTCTCCGCATTGCAAGGTGCAATTCTGAAATTTTTTGCTTTTTCCTGCTCCTCTTAGCATGATAAAGAAGATTCAAAGAGAGTGAGATGCCAGCTCCTTTCATTCAGTCAGTAGCTTCAATCATTTCTGGACGTTTTTCAATGGCAAAAATCATTGAATATTGTAAATGCACAAACAGTAATTTCTCCGCATTGCAAGGTGCAATTCTGAAATTTTTTGCTTTTTCCTGCTCCTCTTAGCATGATAAAGAAGATTCAAAGAGAGTGAGATGCCAGCTCCTTTCATTCAGTCAGTAGCTTCAATCATTTCTGGTATATGAATAACATGATGTTTTTCAATGGCAAAAATCAATGAATATTGTAAATGCACAAACAGTAATTTCTCCGCATTGCAAGGTGCAATTCTGAAATTTTTTGCTTTTTCCTGCTCCTCTTAGCATGATAAAGAAGATTCAAAGAGAGTGAGATGCCAGCTCCTTTCATTCAGTCAGTAGCTTCAATCATTTCTGGACGTTTTTCAATGGCAAAAATCAATGAATATTGTAAATGCACAAACAGTAATTTCTCCGCATTGCAAGGTGCAATTCTGAAATTTTTTGCTTTTTCCTGCTCCTCTTAGCATGATAAAGAAGATTCAAAGAGAGTGAGATGCCAGCTCCTTTCATTCAGTCAGTAGCTTCAATCATTTCTGGACGTTTTTCAATGGCAAAAATCATTGAATATTGTAAATGCACAAACAGTAATTTCTCCGCATTGCAAGGTGCAATTCTGAAATTTTTTGCTTTTTCCTGCTCCTCTTAGCATGATAAAGAAGATTCAAAGAGAGTGAGATGCCAGCTCCTTTCATTCAGTCAGTAGCTTCAATCATTTCTGGTATATGAATAACATGATGTTTTTCAATGGCAAAAATCAATGAATATTGTAAATGCACAAACAGTAATTTCTCCGCATTGCAAGGTGCAATTCTGAAATTTTTTGCTTTTTCCTGCTCCTCTTAGCATGATAAAGAAGATTCAAAGAGAGTGAGATGCCAGCTCCTTTCATTCAGTCAGTAGCTTCAATCATTTCTGGACGTTTTTCAATGGCAAAAATCAATGAATATTGTAAATGCACAAACAGTAATTTCTCCGCATTGCAAGGTGCAATTCTGAAATGTTTTGCTTTTTCCTGCTCCTCTTAGCATGATAAAGAAGATTCAAAGAGAGTGAGATGCCAGCTCCTTTCATTCAGTCAGTAGCTTCAAACATTTCTGGTATATGAATAACATGATGTTTTTCAATGGCAAAAATCAATGAATATTGTAAATGCACAAACAGTAATTTCTCCGCATTGCAAGGTGCAATTCTGAAATTTTTTGCTTTTTCCTGCTCCTCTTAGCATGATAAACAAGATTCAAAGAGAGTGAGATGCCAGCTCCTTTCATTCAGTCAGTAGCTTCAATCATTTCTGGACGTTTTTCAATGGCAAAAATCATTGAATATTGTAAATGCACAAACAGTAATTTCTCCGCATTGCAAGGTGCAATTCTGAAATTTTTTGCTTTTTCCTGCTCCTCTTAGCATGATAAAGAAGATTCAAAGAGAGTGAGATGCCAGCTCCTTTCATTCAGTCAGTAGCTTCAATCATTTCTGGAATATGAATAACATGATGTTTTTCAATGGCAAAAATCAATGAATATTGTAAATGCACAAACAGTAATTTCTCCGCATTGCAAGGTGCAATTCTGAAATTTTTTGCTTTTTTCTGCTCCTCTTAGCATGATAAAGAAGATTCAAAGAGAGTGAGATGCCAGCTCCTTTCATTCAGTCAGTAGCTTCAATCATTTCTGGACGTTTTTCAATGGCAAAAATCAATGAATATTGTAAATGCACAAACAGTAATTTCTCCGCATTGCAAGGTGCAATTCTGAAATTTTTTGCTTTTTCCTGCTCCTCTTAGCATGATAAACAAGATTCAAAGAGAGTGAGATGCCAGCTCCTTTCATTCAGTCAGTAGCTTCAATCATTTCTGGACGTTTTTCAATGGCAAAAATCAATGAATATTGTAAATGCACAAACAGTAATTTCTCCGCATTGCAAGGTGCAATTCTGAATTTTTTTGCTTTTTCCTGCTCCTCTTAGCATGATAAAGAAGATTCAAAGAGAGTGAGATGCCAGCTCCTTTCATTCAGTCAGTAGCTACAATCATTTCTGGACGTTTTTCAATGGCAAAAATCAATGAATATTGTAAATGCACAAACAGTAATTTCTCCGCATTGCAAGGTGCAATTCTGAAATTTTTTGCTTTTTCCTGCTCCTCTTAGCATGATAAACAAGATTCAAAGAGAGTGAGATGCCAGCTCCTTTCATTCAGTCAGTAGCTTCAATCATTTCTGGACGTTTTTCAATGGCAAAAATCAATGAATATTGTAAATGCACAAACAGTAATTTCTCCGCATTGCAAGGTGCAATTCTGAAATTTTTTGCTTTTTCCTGCTCCTCTTAGCATGATAAAGAAGATTCAAAGAGAGTGAGATGCCAGCTCCTTTCATTCAGTCAGTAGCTTCAATCATTTCTGGACGTTTTTCAATGGCAAAAATCATTGAATATTGTAAATGCACAAACAGTAATTTCTCCGCATTGCAAGGTGCAATTCTGAAATTTTTTGCTTTTTCCTGCTCCTCTTAGCATGATAAAGAAGATTCAAAGAGAGTGAGATGCCAGCTCCTTTCATTCAGTCAGTAGCTTCAATCATTTCTGGTATATGAATAACATGATGTTTTTCAATGGCAAAAATCAATGAATATTGTAAATGCACAAACAGTAATTTCTCCGCATTGCAAGGTGCAATTCTGAAATTTTTTGCTTTTTCCTGCTCCTCTTAGCATGATAAAGAAGATTCAAAGAGAGTGAGATGCCAGCTCCTTTCATTCAGTCAGTAGCTTCAATCATTTCTGGACGTTTTTCAATGGCAAAAATCAATGAATATTGTAAATGCACAAACAGTAATTTCTCCGCATTGCAAGGTGCAATTCTGAAATTTTTTGCTTTTTCCTGCTCCTCTTAGCATGATAAAGAAGATTCAAAGAGAGTGAGATGCCAGCTCCTTTCATTCAGTCAGTAGCTTCAATCATTTCTGGACGTTTTTCAATGGCAAAAATCATTGAATATTGTAAATGCACAAACAGTAATTTCTCCGCATTGCAAGGTGCAATTCTGAAATTTTTTGCTTTTTCCTGCTCCTCTTAGCATGATAAAGAAGATTCAAAGAGAGTGAGATGCCAGCTCCTTTCATTCAGTCAGTAGCTTCAATCATTTCTGGTATATGAATAACATGATGTTTTTCAATGGCAAAAATCAATGAATATTGTAAATGCACAAACAGTAATTTCTCCGCATTGCAAGGTGCAATTCTGAAATTTTTTGCTTTTTCCTGCTCCTCTTAGCATGATAAAGAAGATTCAAAGAGAGTGAGATGCCAGCTCCTTTCATTCAGTCAGTAGCTTCAATCATTTCTGGACGTTTTTCAATGGCAAAAATCAATGAATATTGTAAATGCACAAACAGTAATTTCTCCGCATTGCAAGGTGCAATTCTGAAATGTTTTGCTTTTTCCTGCTCCTCTTAGCATGATAAAGAAGATTCAAAGAGAGTGAGATGCCAGCTCCTTTCATTCAGTCAGTAGCTTCAAACATTTCTGGTATATGAATAACATGATGTTTTTCAATGGCAAAAATCAATGAATATTGTAAATGCACAAACAGTAATTTCTCCGCATTGCAAGGTGCAATTCTGAAATTTTTTGCTTTTTCCTGCTCCTCTTAGCATGATAAACAAGATTCAAAGAGAGTGAGATGCCAGCTCCTTTCATTCAGTCAGTAGCTTCAATCATTTCTGGACGTTTTTCAATGGCAAAAATCATTGAATATTGTAAATGCACAAACAGTAATTTCTCCGCATTGCAAGGTGCAATTCTGAAATTTTTTGCTTTTTCCTGCTCCTCTTAGCATGATAAAGAAGATTCAAAGAGAGTGAGATGCCAGCTCCTTTCATTCAGTCAGTAGCTTCAATCATTTCTGGAATATGAATAACATGATGTTTTTCAATGGCAAAAATCAATGAATATTGTAAATGCACAAACAGTAATTTCTCCGCATTGCAAGGTGCAATTCTGAAATTTTTTGCTTTTTTCTGCTCCTCTTAGCATGATAAAGAAGATTCAAAGAGAGTGAGATGCCAGCTCCTTTCATTCAGTCAGTAGCTTCAATCATTTCTGGACGTTTTTCAATGGCAAAAATCAATGAATATTGTAAATGCACAAACAGTAATTTCTCCGCATTGCAAGGTGCAATTCTGAAATTTTTTGCTTTTTCCTGCTCCTCTTAGCATGATAAACAAGATTCAAAGAGAGTGAGATGCCAGCTCCTTTCATTCAGTCAGTAGCTTCAATCATTTCTGGACGTTTTTCAATGGCAAAAATCAATGAATATTGTAAATGCACAAACAGTAATTTCTCCGCATTGCAAGGTGCAATTCTGAATTTTTTTGCTTTTTCCTGCTCCTCTTAGCATGATAAAGAAGATTCAAAGAGAGTGAGATGCCAGCTCCTTTCATTCAGTCAGTAGCTACAATCATTTCTGGACGTTTTTCAATGGCAAAAATCAATGAATATTGTAAATGCACAAACAGTAATTTCTCCGCATTGCAAGGTGCAATTCTGAAATTTTTTGCTTTTTCCTGCTCCTCTTAGCATGATAAAGAAGATTCAAAGAGAGTGAGATGCCAGCTCCTTTCATTCAGTCAGTAGCTTCAAACATTTCTGGTATATGAATAACATGATGTTTTTCAATGGCAAAAATCAATGAATATTGTAAATGCACAAACAGTAATTTCTCCGCATTGCAAGGTGCAATTCTGAAATTTTTTGCTTTTTCCTGCTCCTCTTAGCATGATAAAGAAGATTCAAAGAGAGTGAGATGCCAGCTCCTTTCATTCAGTCAGTAGCTTCAATCATTTCTGGACGTTTTTCAATGGCAAAAATCATTGAATATTGTAAATGCACAAACAGTAATTTCTCCGCATTGCAAGGTGCAATTCTGAAATTTTTTGCTTTTTCCTGCTCCTCTTAGCATGATAAAGAAGATTCAAAGAGAGTGAGATGCCAGCTCCTTTCATTCAGTCAGTAGCTTCAATCATTTCTGGACGTTTTTCAATGGCAAAAATCATTGAATATTGTAAATGCACAAACAGTAATTTCTCCGCATTGCAAGGTGCAATTCTGAAATTTTTTGCTTTTTCCTGCTCCTCTTAGCATGATAAAGAAGATTCAAAGAGAGTGAGATGCCAGCTCCTTTCATTCAGTCAGTAGCTTCAATCATTTCTGGTATATGAATAACATGATGTTTTTCAATGGCAAAAATCAATGAATATTGTAAATGCACAAACAGTAATTTCTCCGCATTGCAAGGTGCAATTCTGAAATTTTTTGCTTTTTCCTGCTCCTCTTAGCATGATAAAGAAGATTCAAAGAGAGTGAGATGCCAGCTCCTTTCATTCAGTCAGTAGCTTCAATCATTTCTGGACGTTTTTCAATGGCAAAAATCAATGAATATTGTAAATGCACAAACAGTAATTTCTCCGCATTGCAAGGTGCAATTCTGAAATTTTTTGCTTTTTCCTGCTCCTCTTAGCGTGATAAACAAGATTCAAAGAGAGTGAGATGCCAGCTCTTTTCATTCAGTCAGTAGCTTCAATCATTTCTGGACGTTTTTCAATGGCAAAAATCAATGAATATTGTAAATGCACAAACAGTAATTTCTCCGCATTGCAAGGTGCAATTCTGAAATTTTTTGCTTTTTCCTGCTCCTCTTAGCATGATAAAGAAGATTCAAAGAGAGTGAGATGCCAGCTCCTTTCATTCAGTCAGTAGCTTCAAACATTTCTGGTATATGAATAACATGATGTTTTTCAATGGCAAAAATCAATGAATATTGTAAATGCACAAACAGTAATTTCTCCGCATTGCAAGGTGCAATTCTGAAATTTTTTGCTTTTTCCTGCTCCTCTTAGCATGATAAACAAGATTCAAAGAGAGTGAGATGCCAGCTCCTTTCATTCAGTCAGTAGCTTCAATCATTTCTGGACGTTTTTCAATGGCAAAAATCATTGAATATTGTAAATGCACAAACAGTAATTTCTCCGCATTGCAAGGTGCAATTCTGAAATTTTTTGCTTTTTCCTGCTCCTCTTAGCATGATAAAGAAGATTCAAAGAGAGTGAGATGCCAGCTCCTTTCATTCAGTCAGTAGCTTCAATCATTTCTGGAATATGAATAACATGATGTTTTTCAATGGCAAAAATCAATGAATATTGTAAATGCACAAACAGTAATTTCTCCGCATTGCAAGGTGCAATTCTGAAATTTTTTGCTTTTTCCTGCTCCTCTTAGCATGATAAAGAAGATTCAAAGAGAGTGAGATGCCAGCTCCTTTCATTCAGTCAGTAGCTTCAATCATTTCTGGTATATGAATAACATGATGTTTTTCAATGGCAAAAATCAATGAATATTGTAAATGCACAAACAGTAATTTCTCCGCATTGCAAGGTGCAATTCTGAAATTTTTTGCTTTTTCCTGCTCCTCTTAGCATGATAAAGAAGATTCAAAGAGAGTGAGATGCCAGCTCCTTTCATTCAGTCAGTAGCTTCAATCATTTCTGGAATATGAATAACATGATGTTTTTCAATGGCAAAAATCAATGAATATTGTAAATGCACAAACAGTAATTTCTCCGCATTGCAAGGTGCAATTCTGAAATTTTTTGCTTTTTCCTGCTCCTCTTAGCATGATAAAGAAGATTCAAAGAGAGTGAGATGCCAGCTCCTTTCATTCAGTCAGTAGCTTCAATCATTTCTGGTATATGAATAACATGATGTTTTTCAATGGCAAAAATCAATGAATATTGTAAATGCACAAACAGTAATTTCTCCGCATTGCAAGGTGCAATTCTGAAATTTTTTGCTTTTTCCTGCTCCTCTTAGCATGATAAAGAAGATTCAAAGAGAGTGAGATGCCAGCTCCTTTCATTCAGTCAGTAGCTTCAATCATTTCTGGTATATGAATAACATGATGTTTTTCAATGGCAAAAATCAATGAATATTGTAAATGCACAAACAGTAATTTCTCCGCATTGCAAGGTGCAATTCTGAAATTTTTTGCTTTTTCCTGCTCCTCTTAGCATGATAAAGAAGATTCAAAGAGAGTGAGATGCCAGCTCCTTTCATTCAGTCAGTAGCTTCAATCATTTCTGGACGTTTTTCAATGGCAAAAATCAATGAATATTGTAAATGCACAAACAGTAATTTCTCCGCATTGCAAGGTGCAATTCTGAAATTTTTTGCTTTTTCCTGCTCCTCTTAGCATGATAAAGAAGATTCAAAGAGAGTGAGATGCCAGCTCCTTTCATTCAGTCAGTAGCTTCAAACATTTCTGGTATATGAATAACATGATGTTTTTCAATGGCAAAAATCAATGAATATTGTAAATGCACAAACAGTAATTTCTCCGCATTGCAAGGTGCAATTCTGAAATTTTTTGCTTTTTCCTGCTCCTCTTAGCATGATAAAGAAGATTCAAAGAGAGTGAGATGCCAGCTCCTTTCATTCAGTCAGTAGCTACAATCATTTCTGGACGTTTTTCAATGGCAAAAATCAATGAATATTGTAAATGCACAAACAGTAATTTCTCCGCATTGCAAGGTGCAATTCTGAAATTTTTTGCTTTTTCCTGCTCCTCTTAGCATGATAAAGAAGATTCAAAGAGAGTGAGATGCCAGCTCCTTTCATTCAGTCAGTAGCTTCAAACATTTCTGGTATATGAATAACATGATGTTTTTCAATGGCAAAAATCAATGAATATTGTAAATGCACAAACAGTAATTTCTCCGCATTGCAAGGTGCAATTCTGAAATTTTTTGCTTTTTCCTGCTCCTCTTAGCATGATAAACAAGATTCAAAGAGAGTGAGATGCCAGCTCCTTTCATTCAGTCAGTAGCTTCAATCATTTCTGGACGTTTTTCAATGGCAAAAATCATTGAATATTGTAAATGCACAAACAGTAATTTCTCCGCATTGCAAGGTGCAATTCTGAAATTTTTTGCTTTTTCCTGCTCCTCTTAGCATGATAAAGAAGATTCAAAGAGAGTGAGATGCCAGCTCCTTTCATTCAGTCAGTAGCTTCAATCATTTCTGGAATATGAATAACATGATGTTTTTCAATGGCAAAAATCAATGAATATTGTAAATGCACAAACAGTAATTTCTCCGCATTGCAAGGTGCAATTCTGAAATTTTTTGCTTTTTTCTGCTCCTCTTAGCATGATAAAGAAGATTCAAAGAGAGTGAGATGCCAGCTCCTTTCATTCAGTCAGTAGCTTCAATCATTTCTGGACGTTTTTCAATGGCAAAAATCAATGAATATTGTAAATGCACAAACAGTAATTTCTCCGCATTGCAAGGTGCAATTCTGAAATTTTTTGCTTTTTCCTGCTCCTCTTAGCATGATAAACAAGATTCAAAGAGAGTGAGATGCCAGCTCCTTTCATTCAGTCAGTAGCTTCAATCATTTCTGGACGTTTTTCAATGGCAAAAATCAATGAATATTGTAAATGCACAAACAGTAATTTCTCCGCATTGCAAGGTGCAATTCTGAATTTTTTTGCTTTTTCCTGCTCCTCTTAGCATGATAAAGAAGATTCAAAGAGAGTGAGATGCCAGCTCCTTTCATTCAGTCAGTAGCTACAATCATTTCTGGACGTTTTTCAATGGCAAAAATCAATGAATATTGTAAATGCACAAACAGTAATTTCTCCGCATTGCAAGGTGCAATTCTGAAATTTTTTGCTTTTTCCTGCTCCTCTTAGCATGATAAAGAAGATTCAAAGAGAGTGAGATGCCAGCTCCTTTCATTCAGTCAGTAGCTTCAAACATTTCTGGTATATGAATAACATGATGTTTTTCAATGGCAAAAATCAATGAATATTGTAAATGCACAAACAGTAATTTCTCCGCATTGCAAGGTGCAATTCTGAAATTTTTTGCTTTTTCCTGCTCCTCTTAGCATGATAAAGAAGATTCAAAGAGAGTGAGATGCCAGCTCCTTTCATTCAGTCAGTAGCTTCAATCATTTCTGGACGTTTTTCAATGGCAAAAATCAATGAATATTGTAAATGCACAAACAGTAATTTCTCCGCATTGCAAGGTGCAATTCTGAAATTTTTTGCTTTTTCCTGCTCCTCTTAGCATGATAAAGAAGATTCAAAGAGAGTGAGATGCCAGCTCCTTTCATTCAGTCAGTAGCTTCAATCATTTCTGGACGTTTTTCAATGGCAAAAATCATTGAATATTGTAAATGCACAAACAGTAATTTCTCCGCATTGCAAGGTGCAATTCTGAAATTTTTTGCTTTTTCCTGCTCCTCTTAGCATGATAAAGAAGATTCAAAGAGAGTGAGATGCCAGCTCCTTTCATTCAGTCAGTAGCTTCAATCATTTCTGGTATATGAATAACATGATGTTTTTCAATGGCAAAAATCAATGAATATTGTAAATGCACAAACAGTAATTTCTCCGCATTGCAAGGTGCAATTCTGAAATTTTTTGCTTTTTCCTGCTCCTCTTAGCATGATAAAGAAGATTCAAAGAGAGTGAGATGCCAGCTCCTTTCATTCAGTCAGTAGCTTCAATCATTTCTGGACGTTTTTCAATGGCAAAAATCAATGAATATTGTAAATGCACAAACAGTAATTTCTCCGCATTGCAAGGTGCAATTCTGAAATTTTTTGCTTTTTCCTGCTCCTCTTAGCGTGATAAACAAGATTCAAAGAGAGTGAGATGCCAGCTCTTTTCATTCAGTCAGTAGCTTCAATCATTTCTGGACGTTTTTCAATGGCAAAAATCAATGAATATTGTAAATGCACAAACAGTAATTTCTCCGCATTGCAAGGTGCAATTCTGAAATTTTTTGCTTTTTCCTGCTCCTCTTAGCATGATAAAGAAGATTCAAAGAGAGTGAGATGCCAGCTCCTTTCATTCAGTCAGTAGCTTCAAACATTTCTGGTATATGAATAACATGATGTTTTTCAATGGCAAAAATCAATGAATATTGTAAATGCACAAACAGTAATTTCTCCGCATTGCAAGGTGCAATTCTGAAATTTTTTGCTTTTTCCTGCTCCTCTTAGCATGATAAAGAAGATTCAAAGAGAGTGAGATGCCAGCTCCTTTCATTCAGTCAGTAGCTTCAATCATTTCTGGACGTTTTTCAATGGCAAAAATCATTGAATATTGTAAATGCACAAACAGTAATTTCTCCGCATTGCAAGGTGCAATTCTGAAATTTTTTGCTTTTTCCTGCTCCTCTTAGCATGATAAAGAAGATTCAAAGAGAGTGAGATGCCAGCTCCTTTCATTCAGTCAGTAGCTTCAATCATTTCTGGAATATGAATAACATGATGTTTTTCAATGGCAAAAATCAATGAATATTGTAAATGCACAAACAGTAATTTCTCCGCATTGCAAGGTGCAATTCTGAAATTTTTTGCTTTTTCCTGCTCCTCTTAGCATGATAAAGAAGATTCAAAGAGAGTGAGATGCCAGCTCCTTTCATTCAGTCAGTAGCTTCAATCATTTCTGGTATATGAATAACATGATGTTTTTCAATGGCAAAAATCAATGAATATTGTAAATGCACAAACAGTAATTTCTCCGCATTGCAAGGTGCAATTCTGAAATTTTTTGCTTTTTCCTGCTCCTCTTAGCATGATAAAGAAGATTCAAAGAGAGTGAGATGCCAGCTCCTTTCATTCAGTCAGTAGCTTCAATCATTTCTGGTATATGAATAACATGATGTTTTTCAATGGCAAAAATCAATGAATATTGTAAATGCACAAACAGTAATTTCTCCGCATTGCAAGGTGCAATTCTGAAATTTTTTGCTTTTTCCTGCTCCTCTTAGCATGATAAAGAAGATTCAAAGAGAGTGAGATGCCAGCTCCTTTCATTCAGTCAGTAGCTTCAATCATTTCTGGTATATGAATAACATGATGTTTTTCAATGGCAAAAATCAATGAATATTGTAAATGCACAAACAGTAATTTCTCCGCATTGCAAGGTGCAATTCTGAAATTTTTGCTTTTTCCTGCTCCTCTTAGCATGATAAAGAAGATTCAAAGAGAGTGAGATGCCAGCTCCTTTCATTCAGTCAGTAGCTTCAATCATTTCTGGACGTTTTTCAATGGCAAAAATCAATGAATATTGTAAATGCACAAACAGTAATTTCTCCGCATTGCAAGGTGCAATTCTGAAATTTTTTGCTTTTTCCTGCTCCTCTTAGCATGATAAAGAAGATTCAAAGAGAGTGAGATGCCAGCTCCTTTCATTCAGTCAGTAGCTTCAATCATTTCTGGACGTTTTTCAATGGCAAAAATCAATGAATATTGTAAATGCACAAACAGTAATTTCTCCGCATTGCAAGGTGCAATTCTGAAATTTTTTGCTTTTTCCTGCTCCTCTTAGCATGATAAAGAAGATTCAAAGAGAGTGAGATGCCAGCTCCTTTCATTCAGTCAGTAGCTTCAATCATTTCTGGGTACGTTTTTCAATGGCAAAAATAAATGAATATTGTAAATGCACAAACAGTAATTTCTCCGCATTGCAAGGTGCAATTCTGAAATTTTTTGCTTTTTCCTGCTCCTCTTAGCATGATAAAGAAGATTCAAAGAGAGTGAGATGCCAGCTCCTTTCATTCAGTCAGTAGCTTCAAACATTTCTGGTATATGAATAACATGATGTTTTTCAATGGCAAAAATCAATGAATATTGTAAATGCACAAACAGTAATTTCTCCGCATTGCAAGGTGCAATTCTGAAATTTTTTGCTTTTTCCTGCTCCTCTTAGCATGATAAAGAAGATTCAAAGAGAGTGAGATGCCAGCTCCTTTCATTCAGTCAGTAGCTTCAAACATTTCTGGTATATGAATAACATGATGTTTTTCAATGGCAAAAATCAATGAATATTGTAAATGCACAAACAGTAATTTCTCCGCATTGCAAGGTGCAATTCTGAAATTTTTTGCTTTTTCCTGCTCCTCTTAGCATGATAAAGAAGATTCAAAGAGAGTGAGATGCCAGCTCCTTTCATTCAGTCAGTAGCTTCAATCATTTCTGGACGTTTTTCAATGGCAAAAATCATTGAATATTGTAAATGCACAAACAGTAATTTCTCCGCATTGCAAGGTGCAATTCTGAAATTTTTTGCTTTTTCCTGCTCCTCTTAGCATGATAAAGAAGATTCAAAGAGAGTGAGATGCCAGCTCCTTTCATTCAGTCAGTAGCTTCAATCATTTCTGGAATATGAATAACATGATGTTTTTCAATGGCAAAAATCAATGAATATTGTAAATGCACAAACAGTAATTTCTCCGCATTGCAAGGTGCAATTCTGAAATTTTTTGCTTTTTCCTGCTCCTCTTAGCATGATAAAGAAGATTCAAAGAGAGTGAGATGCCAGCTCCTTTCATTCAGTCAGTAGCTTCAATCATTTCTGGACGTTTTTCAATGGCAAAAATCATTGAATATTGTAAATGCACAAACAGTAATTTCTCCGCATTGCAAGGTGCAATTCTGAAATTTTTTGCTTTTTCCTGCTCCTCTTAGCATGATAAAGAAGATTCAAAGAGAGTGAGATGCCAGCTCCTTTCATTCAGTCAGTAGCTTCAATCATTTCTGGTATATGAATAACATGATGTTTTTCAATGGCAAAAATCAATGAATATTGTAAATGCACAAACAGTAATTTCTCCGCATTGCAAGGTGCAATTCTGAAATTTTTTGCTTTTTCCTGCTCCTCTTAGCATGATAAAGAAGATTCAAAGAGAGTGAGATGCCAGCTCCTTTCATTCAGTCAGTAGCTTCAATCATTTCTGGTATATGATAACGTTTTTCAATGGCAAAAATCAATGAATATTGTAAATGCACAAACAGTAATTTCTCCGCATTGCAAGGTGCAATTCTGAAATTTTTTGCTTTTTCCTGCTCCTCTTAGCGTGATAAACAAGATTCAAAGAGAGTGAGATGCCAGCTCTTTTCATTCAGTCAGTAGCTTCAATCATTTCTGGACGTTTTTCAATGGCAAAAATCAATGAATATTGTAAATGCACAAACAGTAATTTCTCCGCATTGCAAGGTGCAATTCTGAAATTTTTTGCTTTTTCCTGCTCCTCTTAGCATGATAAAGAAGATTCAAAGAGAGTGAGATGCCAGCTCCTTTCATTCAGTCAGTAGCTTCAAACATTTCTGGTATATGAATAACATGATGTTTTTCAATGGCAAAAATCAATGAATATTGTAAATGCACAAACAGTAATTTCTCCGCATTGCAAGGTGCAATTCTGAAATTTTTTGCTTTTTCCTGCTCCTCTTAGCATGATAAAGAAGATTCAAAGAGAGTGAGATGCCAGCTCCTTTCATTCAGTCAGTAGCTTCAATCATTTCTGGACGTTTTTCAATGGCAAAAATCATTGAATATTGTAAATGCACAAACAGTAATTTCTCCGCATTGCAAGGTGCAATTCTGAAATTTTTTTGCTTTTTCCTGCTCCTCTTAGCATGATAAAGAAGATTCAAAGAGAGTGAGATGCCAGCTCCTTTCATTCAGTCAGTAGCTTCAATCATTTCTGGAATATGAATAACATGTTTTTCAATGGCAAAAATCAATGAATATTGTAAATGCACAAACAGTAATTTCTCCGCATTGCAAGGTGCAATTCTGAAATTTTTTGCTTTTTCCTGCTCCTCTTAGCATGATAAAGAAGATTCAAAGAGAGTGAGATGCCAGCTCCTTTCATTCAGTCAGTAGCTTCAATCATTTCTGGACGTTTTTCAATGGCAAAAATCAATGAATATTGTAAATGCACAAACAGTAATTTCTCCGCATTGCAAGGTGCAATTCTGAAATTTTTTGCTTTTTCCTGCTCCTCTTAGCATGATAAAGAAGATTCAAAGAGAGTGAGATGCCAGCTCCTTTCATTCAGTCAGTAGCTTCAATCATTTCTGGACGTTTTTCAATGGCAAAAATCAATGAATATTGTAAATGCACAAACAGTAATTTCTCCGCATTGCAAGGTGCAATTCTGAAATTTTTTGCTTTTTCCTGCTCCTCTTAGCATGATAAAGAAGATTCAAAGAGAGTGAGATGCCAGCTCCTTTCATTCAGTCAGTAGCTTCAATCATTTCTGGACGTTTTTCAATGGCAAAAATAAATGAATATTGTAAATGCACAAACAGTAATTTCTCCGCATTGCAAGGTGCAATTCTGAAATTTTTTGCTTTTTCCTGCTCCTCTTAGCATGATAAAGAAGATTCAAAGAGAGTGAGATGCCAGCTCCTTTCATTCAGTCAGTAGCTTCAAACATTTCTGGTATATGAATAACATGATGTTTTTCAATGGCAAAAATCAATGAATATTGTAAATGCACAAACAGTAATTTCTCCGCATTGCAAGGTGCAATTCTGAAATTTTTTGCTTTTTCCTGCTCCTCTTAGCATGATAAAGAAGATTCAAAGAGAGTGAGATGCCAGCTCCTTTCATTCAGTCAGTAGCTTCAATCATTTCTGGTATATGAATAACATGATGTTTTTCAATGGCAAAAATCAATGAATATTGTAAATGCACAAACAGTAATTTCTCCGCATTGCAAGGTGCAATTCTGAAATTTTTTGCTTTTTCCTGCTCCTCTTAGCATGGTAAAGAAGATTCAAAGAGAGTGAGATGCCAGCTCCTTTCATTCAGTCAGTAGCTTCAATCATTTCTGGACGTTTTTCAATGGCAAAAATCATTGAATATTGTAAATGCACAAACAGTAATTTCTCCGCATTGCAAGGTGCAATTCTGAAATTTTTGCTTTTTCCTGCTCCTCTTAGCATGATAAACAAGATTCAAAGAGAGTGAGATGCCAGCTCCTTTCATTCAGTCAGTAGCTTCAATCATTTCTGGACGTTTTTCAATGGCAAAAATCAATGAATATTGTAAATGCACAAACAGTAATTTCTCCGCATTGCAAGGTGCAATTCTGAAATTTTTTGCTTTTTCCTGCTCCTCTTAGCATGATAAAGAAGATTCAAAGAGAGTGAGATGCCAGCTCCTTTCATTCAGTCAGTAGCTTCAATCATTTCTGGACGTTTTTCAATGGCAAAAATCAATGAATATTGTAAATGCACAAACAGTAATTTCTCCGCATTGCAAGGTGCAATTCTGAAATTTTTTGCTTTTTCCTGCTCCTCAGCATGATAAACAAGATTCAAAGAGAGTGAGATGCCAGCTC